>NC_051161.1:181968766-182174774 GCF_013339745.2 Dermacentor silvarum | reverse complement strand
AACGCGTGTCCAACATGCATATAGAATGGGGCAGCATGCTCCTGCCTGACAACGAGTGACAGAGTAGCCGTGGCCCATGTCGATTTTGCGGGGTCCTGCAGAAGGTAACAGGTTGTTGATTGTGGTTGATTCCCAGATGTTGACTATGGTTGATTCCCATACGAAATGGATCAAGGTTACCGCAATGAAGATCGCCAGTTGGCAAAAAACAACTGAAGCACTACAGACTATGTTCAGCCGGTTCGGTTTGCCGAGGATGGGCCACAGTTTACTAGCCAAGAGTTAAGGGCATTTACGAAGCACAATGGCATCGCTCATTTGCGGACAGCTCCCTACAAACCGCAGTCTAATGGTATGGCAGAAAGAGCAGTACAGACTGTGAAACAAGGATTAAACAAAAATGCACATGGCAGTTTGCAAGCTCGGCTGGACTACATTCTTTCACATGATCGGCGCGCTCCTTTGCCAAATAGGGAAAACCCCGCTTCTATGCTTCTTGATATATCAGCCACGTCTCTTATTGCACAACGTCATGTCATGACGTTTCCCTTCTGCAGGTGAGTGCAACAGCGGCCAACCGCTGTGCAAGGACGTCTGGTTCAAGAACTATGGAGTGTGTGACAAATGGAAACCAGGCTTGGGAGTCCACCGAAGGCTCACGAATGGAACGGTAAAGACTGCAGATGGGGAGCAACATCGCCACCACCTTGACCAGCTAAAGACCAGGAGCACCAGCGTGGAGGAGAAACCAGGCTTGGTAGAGTCCACCGAAGGCTCACGAATGGCAACGGTAAAGACTGCAGATGGGGAGCAACATCGCCACCACCTTGACCAGCTAAAGACCAGGAGCACCAGCGTGGGAGGAGAAACCAGGCTTGGTAGAGTCCACCGAAGGCTCACGAATGGCAACAGTAAAGACTGCAGATGGGGAGCAACATCGCCACCACCTTGACCAGCTAAAGACCAGGGAGCACCAGCGTGGGAGGAGAAACCAGGCTTGGTAGAGTCCACCGAAGGCTCGCGAATGGCAACGGTAAAGACTGCAGATGGGGAGCACCATCGCCACCACCTTGACCAGCTAAAGACCAGGAGCACCAGCGTGGGAGGAGAAACCAGGCTTGTAGAGTCCACCGAAGGCTCACAATGGCAACGGTAAAGACTGCAGATGAGGAGCAACATCGCCCACCACCTTGACCAGCTAAAGACCAGGAGCACCAGCGTGGGAGGAGAAGCGGTTGAACCCGAGGCCCCCATGCAGGTACCAACGGCTAAAGGCAGCCAGAACGCGTTGGTAGACTCGCAGTCTCAAGGGCACGACAGCAGTGACAGTCAGTCTCAAGTAGGCACCAACATTCGAACATTGTCAGATAGTCACCTACTCTTACTTGGGGAGCAGGAGGGTTGCACACAGGCGTTACTCTCAATGGAGGAGAGACACGACTGGCAGCACAGCAAACGAGGATTTAATATGTACAGGTTCGGGAAAAGCGTAAAACACACAACACTAAAACCATAACTCAACCAAAATGCTGGCTCAATAGAAAATACAAAACTACCAAAAGCACTATCCCGGTCTCGGAGCCTAACTCCGTCTTAATGTCTCTAAGTCAGTCGTAGCCCTGACTCATCAAAGTCTGGCCACCCTGGCCCCGGCCTAACTGCGTCGCAAAGGAGAAACGTGGGCTCTTACGGACCGTCGACTTGAAGTTCCTCTCGTCGGGTCCAAGTCATATTCATTCAGGTTGTCGCTGATGCCGTAAGTTCCGACGACTTGCGGTTCCGCTGACCTGACCGAGTACATGGCTAGTGCCCCAGTAGCCGCCGCTGACGTGTCACTTGCTTGGTTAGCCCCCCCCCCCTAATGAAGCGTTCTTCGCCCTCCGACGATCTGCGTGGCATCCCGGTGTCCCGGTGGCGTATTTCTATTTGCGCCCAAGCCCAGTGCTCGACCGCTGGCACCGCCATGCACCGCTCGCGCGTACCATGTTTCTAGCCATACGGCCGCCTGGATCGGCGCGCGCGGCGCCAATTCAGGCGGCTGTGCTATGCTAGCCGCTGCCGTTGCCGTTGGAACGGAGAACATGCTGTGCTGGGGGTGACTAGGCACAACTGTGGCTGCTGTTAAGGGCTCGATGCTATTTTTAAATAAACGCATCACTGTTTTGATGATCCAAATATAATCTCACTATCAGGGAGGGAGCAGTCTACCTGACAGGAGCAGTATTTTTTTATTTGGGGTGTTGCTACGCTGCGCTCTACAACATCCAAACGACCGCCGCTTCGCGTCGGCGCCCAGCACTACGGCTGCCGCCGTGGCACCGTGGTTCAACCGACCACACCGCCAAACAGAGAAAGAAAAAAAAATGCTGATACAAAGAAAAAAAAATTTCAAGCGAACCCGCATACCACCGGTCCGTACGCAAGCGTCATAACCACTACGCCACACAGCCACGCTTCCAGAGTGGGCATTCATGCGAACCATATGGTTGCGTTGGAGCGCCCTTGGTGAAAGAAACCACCTTGAAACGTGGTACATGCAAGCGGCGCATGGCGGCGCCAGCGGTTGAGCGCTGGGCTTGGGCGCAAATAGAAACGCGTCCCGGTGATTATCGGTTGATCGGGCTCGGCCGAGAAAGAGGGATTCTGGCAAAGAGGACCGGAACCACCGTGAAAATCAGCAGCTGGTCCCAGGAGCTTCGCCCGGACGTCTCCGAGGTCTACAGTTACGCCTGGGCCTTGCCAGGGTCATGAGCTTCGTGGCCGGGTTCTCCGCTCTTCCGTCGTCAGAGCATAGCTGACGAACGACCTTCCAGCCCAAGAGCAACGTCGATCATGCTGCTTCGCCTCGCTTCTGCCTCGACCACACATCAGTTCGCGTGCCTCGAGCGCTCGGCGAACTTCTTCGTCTTCTTCGTTTTCGTGTACCGCCGGCGTCCGACTCATGACACAGATGGGCGAGCCGAAGCCAAGGGTGCTACCAGCAAGACGCAAGTGACTGACCGCGCTGAAGTGACACTGCGTAGATCAGAACGGGAGCTTCGGCCCCCCGACCGCTTCACTCCTTAAGGGAGAACAATTGTTGTGAATCAGCATGCGCCGCTGCCACGTGTTTATATTGCTAGATTCACCGGCCATGTCTCTTGTTAATCGGCAGTGGCTGCTGTGACCGTCACAAAATAAAGGCTATATAAGCTACTAACCTTTAATAAAGCTAGTTCGTTCTTTGCCAACTGCTTGTCGAGTTACTTCAGTGACGACGATGCTAGATGTGAGACAGAAGTGAGACAGCTCGCGCGCATCAGAATCACCCGACAACTGGACTACGATGCTCGAAGTTACAATCTACGGCACCGATATGTCACCTATCAGCCAGGTGAGATAGTGTGGGTTTGGAGTCCCGTCTGCCAGCAAGGGTTTTCAGAAAAACTACTTAGGAGGTACTTCGGTCTGTACAAGGTTGTACGATGCCTGAGCAACGTGAACTATGAGGTTATCCCTGACAGCCCTTTATCCTCCAGGGCGAAGCAGCGTCGACTAGAAGTCGTGAACTTTGTACGCATGAAGCCCTATTCAGAATGAAGTGAAGTGCCCGCAACTCGTCTGACACGACATCTTCCTGCCATTGGGTGAGCACCGCGACGACGTTCTCTCTGGAGGGAGGCAAATGCCACATCCAACATGCGGCACGTAGAGAAAAACGAAGATCTCGCACGTTGCAGAAGAGAAGACGAGGTCCACGCTTGATCGTTTTTCAGTCCATCTAATTAAAGTATCGAGGACGGCAGTCGAGGACGGCAGAAGACTACGTGAGGTGATGAAGTTAGGAAATTTGCAGGCGCAAGTTGGAATCAGCTAGTGCAATACAGGGGTAATGGAGATCACAGTGAGAGGCCTTCGTCCTGCAGAAGGACATTTATGTCCTTCTGCAGGATGATGATGATGATGAATTAAAGTGTCCTGCCCTGTTCCCAGTTCCTGCTGTTTGTGCATTCAGACAAGATTGTCTGAATATAGGGTCTGAATTGTCTGAATATAGATGCCCGACGCCGCTTCAAACATAGAGCACTCAACTAATTTGTTCTTCCAGGTCACCCTTTTGCTTTGTTCTGCGGTTGCCTCAAGTACTCTGGACTACACGAAAGCCAACTTGTCAGCACAAGAATCCGTACAGTGGGCACCGTCACTGTTGCTGAACAAGGCGCCGCCAACACACGGATCCGAATATTGGCCGCAGCCACCGTTACTTGACCTGCTACATGGCTTCGGTTGGCAACACGCGGAGGTGAAGGCTGCTACCACCTCAGTTGTCAAGATGGGATGCGCGCCACTTATAGGCCTTCCACGGAGCACTGCGTGGGGGCTCGAATCCGCTTCAAACATGGAGCATTCACCCAATTTGTTCTTCCAGGTCACCCTTTTGCTTTGTTCCACGGTTGCCTCAAGTACTGTGGATTACGCGAAAGCCAACTTGTCAGCACAAGAATCTGTACAGTGGGCACCGTCATTGTTGCTGAACAAGCCACCCCCAACACACGGATCCAAATATTGGCCACAGCCACCATTACTTGACCTGCTACATGGCTTCGGTTGGCAACACGCGGTAATCGCTGTCTTTTTGCGGTGTCGTGCCCCGACAAATGGACGTGTGTGTTTAAGCGTTATATGTGCAACGCTGTCGGATGTATTACCAGACTAATAATGCTCCTGTCCGGTGATGTTGAAACGAATCCCGGACCGGAAACGCTTAAAACTGTCCTAGAAACTGTTAAACAAATTGAAGCAGGTCAAAATGAAATACGTGATGAAATGAAAGCTTTGAAAAACTGGCAAGTTTTTGTCGACGTTGAATTGAAGCTATTGTCCACAAGAATTCGGGCAGTCGAAGTTGATCTTGTTCCCTTCAAAACTATCACACCAGTGTCCCCATCAGAACCATCTGAGTCTCATCACAGCTTTTCTAGCCAGCTCAGAACAATTGTCTTGTTGTGATGACGCTGAAAACCGACTTCGCCGCTCTAATCTTGTATTTTTTGGCATTCCAGACGATTCATCTGAGACTTGGTCATACGCTGAAACTAAGATTATTAATGTGTGTTCCACAAACCTCGGCACCACTATCGAACCAAATCAAATTGAACGCACTCATCGTCTTGGGCGCTTTACTCCCGATGAATGCAGACCAGTAAGAGTGAAATTTGCCTTTTTCAAGGATAAGAAGCGTGTAATAGAAAATGGTTTCAAGTTTAAAGGCACTCGGTTCGCAGTTCGTGAAGACTACTCATTGGCAACACGTGTCGCCAGGAAGCATCTTCTCGCTTACGCTAAATCTAAAAATCTGCCCTGCAAACTGACTGCTGACCGAATGAAAATGAATAACCACGTGTTCATATATGACACCGACTATGGCTCCGTTGTGCAATCTTCCTGATAGCTAGCGCACAAATCTGCTCAACGGTCAATTACTTCTAGTTCTAAGCCGCAGTGCGATAACAGCAAGCCAACTGCTACCTTATCATTGTCATATACTAATGTTCGAAGCATGCTTCCTAAAGTTAGTGATCTGTGCTCATACCTAGAAAACGATAGTGACATTTTAGCACTAATGGAAACACGGCTTAGCCCTGACATTACTGACGCAGAAATTCTGCCGTACTGCAGCGATTACACTATATATCGGAATGACAGAATCAGCAAAAGGGGGGGAGGAATGTTGCTTGCAACAAAATTGCATTTTACGTCCTTTCTCGTACATATTCCTACCCTGCTAGAAATATTGTGGATTTCACTTACTCTACCGTCGGTAAATTTGATCTTCGGTGTATGCTAAGGCCACCAGACAGCCCTAGCACATTCATTTCTGACTTGTATGACAACATAGCCTTAATAAAGAATAAGTTTCCGAAGGCACACATTATTTTAACTGGGGACTTTAACTTCCCAGACATAAACTGGCAACACCTAACCAGTAAATCGTATTACTCTAAGAAGTTCATTGAATTAATTCTTGATTTCTCTCTTGTTCCGCTAATAAACCAACCCACTAGGGGAGATAATACTTTGGATCTTATTCTAACTACCGCTTCCGAAGTTACAAACACCATTACATGCACTCAAGGATTCAGTGATCACAAGCTTATCCAATTAACCGTTAATGTATCTTTATCATTCACGTCACGTGATATCTAAGCATATTTTAAATTATAAAAGGCTGACTTCTACTCCATAAACCAAGAATTATAGTGCTTTTCTATTCAATTTCTCACTAATTTCTCGCACAGGACAGCGAATAAAAATTGGTGCTTTTATAGCGACAAAATCCTCGAACTAATATGTATTTACATATCCAAGCTATCTTTCCATCACAGTTTATCGAAACCTTGGTTTCACAGGACCCTTCGCAATTCAAGGAACAAGAAGAAGCGCCTTTTCCGAGCTGCTAAAACTTTGGGGATGCCAGCTGCATGGGTAAAACATACGGTTGCCGAAAAAGCCTACTGCAGCGCCGTTCGAAAGGCAAAAAGAAAATTTTTTACGCAAGACCTACAATCACTGCTTAAAAATAACCCCAGAAAATTTTGGAAACTTATCTCCCCGTTTAGTACTACTTCTAGTATATCCCTGCAAGACGATTCCGGCATCGCCGTCAATCGAGAGGACTGCGCAAATGTTTTTAACAATCACTCTTCCGCTATGTTTACCCAGGAGGATCATTCCAATATGCCTTCACTGACAGAGGTAGATTACCCGTTTATGGAGCCAATCACCATAACCCCTGACAGTATTTCCAGATTAATTAGCACTCTTAAGGTATCCACGTCCACTGGTGTAGATGGTATCAACACTAAGATTTTGAAGCTCACTGTCATTCCTTCTAGTGCTATCCTTTGCCACATTTTTCAGCAATCATTGTCGTCAGGCAAAGTACCATATGATTGCAAGCTGGGTAAAGTAATTCCTGTATTTAAATCCGGTAACAAAAGTTCTGTTAACAACTACCGTCCTATATCTCTGACTAGTGTCCCTGGTAAGCTTCTTGAACCCATAACTGTATCTAACATTGTACAACACTTAGAAAAAAAACGGTTTCTTCTTTCCTAACCAGCACGGATTTAGAAAAGGTTTTTCGTGTGAAACACAATTAGTTGAGTTTACTAATGACCTTCACGTAAGCATGGATGATAATTCCCAGACTGACTCTGTATTCATAGATTTTTCGAAGGCCTTTGACACTGTTCCGCACAATCGTCTGTTTGCCAAACTGTCTTGCCTTAACCTCGACTCCCTTACCGTCTCATGGCTTCGTAACTTCTTGGCATTTCGTAAACAGTCCACAGTCATTGACAACTACTCTTCTGATACGTCTAATGTTACGTCCGATGTACCGCAGGGTAGCGTGCTAGGTCCACTTTTATTTCTCATTTTCATAAATGACCATCCTTCATCGACAATTCGGTTGTATGCGGATGACTGCGTCATATATAGACAAATTCATGCGCATCATGACTACATCACTCAACAAGACCTTGATCGAATCTCCCATTGGTGTTCCTCATGGCAAATGACTTTAAATACAGAAAAATGCAAGTTGATTACCTTTAGTCGTAAACGTAAGAATTCTTCATTTAACTACACGCTTAACAACCGTTCTCTTTCCAGCACAACTTCGTATAAGTATCTAGGCATCCATCTTACAGCAACTCTTTCATGGTCAACTCATATCACCACAATTACAGCAAAAGCATCACGTACACTCGGCTATCTGAAGCGTAATCTTTACGATGCTCCTCAAACTACTCGCAAGCTAGCATATCAAACATTTGTCCGCCCTCAACTTGAATATGCTGCGCCCATTTGGTCACCTTACCAAACTTATCTAATCAATGACCTTGAAGCTATTCAGAACCGTGCCGCTCGTTTCATCATCTGAGACTATAGCATACATTCTAGCGTAACAAGCATCAAGACAGCACTGACACTCCCGCTTTTAGAAAAACGTTGAACTGTTTCGCTATTTTGCTTATTGCACAAAATAGTTCACAGTGAACATTCGTTTTCCTTAACCTTAACTCGTTCATTCCGTTCATCAAGACATCTGCATAATGAACATAGCTTTCAGTGCCTCTTTGGCAAAACTAACGCATTTAATTCATCCGCCCTGCCACAGGCTATTAAATATTGGAATGACCTTCCTGACACAATAGCTAATATTGTTAATCCCGTGGTTTTTAGACAAGAGTTAAGTGCACATTTTAAATGTTGATTTCAAATTCATTTTGCAAATACGTCATGTGAACGTCTTAAATTAAATTTCCTGTATATTTACAAATTTCTTACTCCAGCCTGAATTGTATAAATTGGAAATGATCTTTATCCCTAACTATTGTATAAGTTCTATTTTGGTGAATTCATGTATAACAAGATTTTTTAACCTTTTGTAACCCCCTTCACGCAATACTCCACCTTGGAGCCTGTGAGGACCTTGAATATACATTATGTGTGTTTAATTCCGCCCAGCACAAGACAAATTTTCAAGGACTTTGTCATTGAAGAGCGGCACATACTCAGTGATTCAAGCCGGCATGAAAGATGATTGAAAAACGCCACATGCCAGTGTGCCATACTCGTTGGCCCATCTATTTAGAAAGGTTGATTGCGAACACGGTGGCCTCAACACACAGCCCACTGCTCTACCCATTAGACCACTGACTACCAAGTGAGCAAAGGTGGAGGGAAAACAATTAGAAATGTCGAAACAAACAAACCAGAAAGTGTGTTAAGTATCCTAAAAATGCTTTTATCACATTAAAAATTTGTAATGTTTCCATCCAGTTCCAATTCACTCAAAAATTAGGTTGTTCTTTTTCGTTTTCCAATTTGCCTCGATACCATGGTCTTACAACCACACCTGTGCATACACTCACATGCACCACTGCATCATAAAGACTTTCTCTCAGAGTCAAGGGAGGTCAACCGGGGTCACTGGTGGTGCTGAACTCACCCCCTAGCCAGCCACATTCAAATGCAACAAATGCTAACAAACCCATGTCCACTGCAAAAGAAATGAAAGCACCCAACTGTAAACTAAGGACAAAGACTCATAAAATAAATAAATAAATAAATACCTTGACAGGTAAAGACGTGACACCAGAGAGGGGAAGAGTTCCCGAGTTGATGTTCCTGATGAAAAACTCCTGAAATGCATTTTGAACAAATGTATCAGCAATTACATTCAGGAAGAAATGTGGGAAGACAATAATCCATATTTCGGAAGAGGGGTTGTGCTGCTTAATTCAGAGACAAAGGAAGACAAAAAGCGATTTTTTTTTTCACTTTTTGTAAGTGCATTATTGTGATTAGCATTCTTAGGATATTTCATGCACTTTCCAGTATCTTTGTATCAGTCTAACCACTTTCCCACCAACTTGGGTCACTGAGTAAAAGCGACCTGCAATTTTCCACACGAAAGTCGATCCCGGGTGCCATCTATCAGAGTGCGAGTGCTGATAGCTTCATGTGTGCGGTGTTTTCACCGCTTCATTTGCATTGAAGCAAGAGGCAGCAAGAAGGTCCATTTGCTTGCTGCAGCTGCCAGGCTTCCTCACCCCAGGGCTTTAACGACAGCGAGTTTCCGCCGTCATCGAGTGTGATGTGTTCATGTTTGCTTAAGCGCACGTGACACCATGCTTGTTAATTTAGTTAGCAAGCGAATGTTTACAAGTCGATACAGCTGATAAAAGTACTATCCTTATTTTGTATGGCTCTCTGCTAATTTCATAATTTTCACAACCACAATCTCTCTCCCGATGCACGTTAGTGCATCGGGAGTAAATCTTTGTTTTTTCCAAATTAGAGGAAGTTTTCTGTATGAAAGCATGAGGTGCGCGGTACTGTAAAGGATGTTTTTTTTGCGGTCAAGGAAAACAGGTGCGCGTTACAATAGAGTAAATACGGTATTCCTTGAAAACTAAGCACAGCCTCGAAGTGTTTTGTTGCACAGTGTTGGGTGGTAAGTATTGAAAACAATGAGCCCACTTGGAAGCATGTATGCTTCTTTCAAGCTTGGTACTACATTTTTTATTTACAAAATACTGCACGCTAGGGCCCATGCAGGAGGAGTATCAAAAGGCACTGGTAAAAACATCAAAACAGAATTAATCACAGATCATGAAGAGACGAAAAAAAATAATACATACATATATACGTATATATTGTGAGACGACGCCCGGGACGGAGGCAGAGCGAGACAGCCCACGAACACAAACCCGACAAAATAATGATGATTATGAGGATGGGTATATACACATGAAGACGATGATGAACTGCACAGTTAGCGCTCACACTAACTTCCCCCCCTCACGAAAGCGGCCCGAAAGGCAGCGAGTCAGAAACAATCGGAACGCCGAAGATACGGCTTCAGGTGAGAGACGTGAACAATTTCAGTGCTGCGGCAACGGCGGTCAGTAACTGAAGTAACAAGAGCTACGCGATAGTTCATGGCAGATGTTCTTTCCAGCACGGTATATGGGCCGTGATACCTGTGCAGATAATTTTCACAGAGGCCTGGCACTCGAACAGGTGTCCACAGGAGCACTTCGCCGCCTGGGCGGAACAAAATGACACACGACGGGTCGCATCATAACGGACTTTCCTCTTGTCCTGAATGATCGCGGTGTGGGCACGCGCAATTTCACGGCAGTGAGCGACGCGGGCGGCGAACTCCTCTGGTAGAGATGTCACATCAATGACACATGACACATCAAAGAGCACCTTATGACTGTGAAAACAATGATAAACATTGCAACCTTAGGAAAAACAGTCCTAGAGTTCGCGACAAAAAAGCAAGAAAAAAAAAGCGCTTCATATTACAACGTTAATGCGTCGAATTAGTCACTGTTCTAAAGCAAAGCGTTCCAGTCTGTAATCTTTTTTGGAAAAAATTATAACTTGAATGTGTTATGTGGGGTCTCACATGTGCTCTTGGGACAAAGGAACGACACATAGTAGTGCAAACAATCAAAAGGGCATTTATTGCACCTTTCATACACTAATGCACACTAGCCGAATTACAACCAATTGAACATTCACACGGGCGCGCGACAAATCAAGGAAGTCCGACTCACCGCGACCCGATAGCGAGCGAATACGTTCGCCCCCTGCTATGACACCATCGCCTAGTCGTCCGCGTGTACAGTCACGCGAACGGTAGCGCGCTCGAACGATCCGTGTTCGTCCATACCGGTGTCCTGCTCTTAGCCTCGCGCGACGGTCGCGCGAAGCGGGCCGGCGCACGCGCGAAGCGTCCGTGCGTGTTGGCCGCCGATCCCAAGCCAAAGAGAGAGCGCCTCCGACCTTTTTCTCCCAAGTGACCCCGCTGTTCGGTAGCGTTAGCATCGCGACACTAGCGCCATCTCTCGCAACGCGCCGCAACCACCGCCGGGCTTAGCCACGCAGAGAAGCCGGACTACAGGAGACATGCGGGGAAAACAACATCAGGGGACGCGTGAGAGTCGCGCATCCCCACATCCCCCCAACCTTAAATCACTACACATACGCTGGCCAAACATGTCACAAGGCCTATCAACGCGCGCGTTGTGAACAAAAGTTAGTACATGCGACAGTGGCGCCGCCGAGTAAATGTCCACGCGTTATCCACAACGCACGAGCCGACATTGACTCTGGGGTTCACCGCTGGCGTCCGTTGGTCACAGCGCCACGTCTGCAGATGCGATGGCACGACTCCAGCCCAGGACTCCGGAAACGGCGACGCAGAAGTCGGCACGAGCAAGCGTCGCTCGCGCCCTGCTGACGAGAGCCGCAGTAGCCGTTGGCGACTCCCGGCCCTTTTCCCAGCCGCCGAGGGTTGCGAGCCGGACATTGGCGGCCTGTTAGGATCCCCGTCCACTACAGACGACTAGCGCCACCTGGCATCAAGGAGCCCATTTTAATTCTGGCTTGTGAGAGCGGACACGAGGGGGCGCGGGAGATTCGGGAAGGAACGCGCCGAGCCGAAGCACATGGCATCGCTAAGTTCCAGTTTTCCATGTTAATAAATATAACCTTTTCTTCCAATTGAAGCGTGTCATCATCACACACGGCTGACATGGCGACGAGGACTCCAAAAATGAACCTGAGGCGGACAGGAAACTGAAGACGAAGCGAGAAGGCGAGGCTGTCCCCACCGAGGCGAGCCGCAGCGAGTGCAGCCAGCAACGACGACCAGCATGGAAAACGATCACACCGAAGTGAAAAACTCTACGCTGATCACGGACGAAGCAGGCTCCGGCACCAACGATCTGCAGCTTACGACGCCACAAGGTAACTTCGAAGAGAGTCCTTTTACAACTCGATAGGCGACGCGGACGAACCACGACGAAAACGGAACTATGCCGAACTCGAGCGAAACGACGGAGCTCGCGATGCTCAATACAACGCTCAAATGATGGCACGACTTCTCGAAAGGCAATTGGGAACACCGTCCAGCACGTCGAACGATAGTGGTACAAGCGTTCCACTGCAAATAACGACAACACCGGACCTAACAGGAACTTTGCCGATATACTCGGGAACCGAGTCGGACAATTTTGAACAGTAGAAAACCGCGGTGGAATCAATGCGTGATCGTTGCGCATGGACGGAAGCAGCGACGCTAAACGCAGGCATTTCAAGACTTAGGGGCCGTGCAGCCGCTTGGCACCAAACGACATGTAACCAGTACAATGACTGGGCATCATGGGCGACGGCGCTGAAAACGGGATTGGACTAGCCACTACTATTTTGCCAATGGGTTGCTTACGTTGACGCAAGAGCACAGCGAGAAAACGAAAGCATGACGGACTACATGTATGCACGCCTCCAGCGCATCAGACGTGGTTCATACAAACTGTCCGACGACGACGTGGTCGACTGGCTCGTACAGGGAGTGCGTTCAGCAAGTGCGAAGCCAATGTTGGCAGCCTTTCACGATCTCCGACGCGGAACTATCAGCCAGTTCTTGCATTACGTGCAACAACTAGACCGGCGAGATGTTGGACTGAACGACGACAGAAAGCCTCCAACACCCAGCAAAGCTCCGAAGCCAACCGAAAGAAATACAACCGACTCTGCGAACACTACGGCGCCGAAATACACACGTCTACCGGCCGACACATGTGCCCGCTGCAAATAGAAGGGACACAGAGCGATAAACTGCCCCGATCCAGACACACGTACGGAAGACGAAAAAGCAGCAGCAGCACGACGACGTCAAGCGAAAAGCCCAACACAAGGCATCAACAGTGTCGCCATCCCAGACACTGGTGGGCGCAGGATCATACTGCTACAAGCCAATGTAAATGGCATCGCGTCACATGCACTCTGGGACACAGGCTCAGCAGTAACGCTCATCGATGAACAGTTTGCACAAAACCACAACTTTGAAGTTACTACGGACGTGGACTGTGTATTGGGTGGTCCATTTGGCAACTCATGCAAACCTACTGGTGTGACTCAAGTGAACATTGTTATTGGTGCCGCTTGCGCGACAGTGGAAGCAAAGGTAGTCAAGAACCTTCCCCATGAGGCGATGGTAGGCCTCGACTGGCGACAAGCCATTCCATTCGACTACATTGAGCGCTTTGACAACGGAATCCACACGATCGAATATATTCCGAAACGAAAACAAAATGATGTGTACGAACTGACAAAGAATGTCCTGGAACCACAGCCATCGATGTCAAACTTTGTAACAGAACTTCAAAGCCCAGACAAGTTCCCAAAGAACGAAAACATCGAGCTATCGAAGCAAACGTGCAATCAGGCAGAATTTTCCTCGACAGACCTCATCAAAGTGTGTGGAGCCATTGACACAAAGGCAACATTTGCACGTGAAGCACCCACACTACCATCAGCAGAAGAAATCGCCCAATTGATTCAACATAAATCTGTTCCCACTGACTTCACGGAGAGTCAAACAGAAATGTTGAAGGCTTCTCTGCTAAACAACATTAATGTCTTCACTCACCCTAACAACGACATAGGTCTGTGCACACACGTCGAACACACAATTGAACTCACCGACCAGAAACCGGTTAGGATGCAGCCCTACAGCACAAGTGATGCCAATAGGAGGTTCATACGGCAAGAGACACAAGAGTGGATAAGGAAAGGTATCATCCGCCCATCAAGGTCTGCCTATGCCTCACCAGTAATTGTTGTTGACCAACCGCACCACGATACTACACCAAAACGATTGTGTGTGGACTACCGATTTTTAAACGCAAAGACAGTGAAGCGAGCCTACCCCATGCCAAAAGTTGACACACTCATTCGAAAAGTTGCAGGATCGCGATATCTGTCAAAGCTTGATGTTAAGAAAGCCTTCTTGAACATACCACTGCGTGAAGAAGACATTTCTAAAGCCGCTTTCGTAACAGAAGATGGACACTTCGAACCATTACGAATGCTGTTTGGCCTATGCACCGCTCCCGCAACAATGCAGAGTGTCATGAACGAAGGTCTTCGAGAACTCATTGACAACTGCCATGTGATTGTCTACATAGACGACAGTAGCGCACCCAGGATGTCTGCCAGGGGGGGGGTTGACAGTTTGCCAATACCATCTAAACAGCACTAATTTCGATTTCTTCACGGGAAATTGTAAAAAAAAATGCGCTTTTTGCGAGTGTGCAGACGATTGCGCGTCTTACATCTTAGTTGCAGTACTCAAATGCGTAAGGAAAGAAAAGGGGTTAAACAAAAGGTGGGGTTAAGTCGGCCTCAGGGGGGGGGGGTTAAAACCCCCGAATCCCCCCCCCCCGTCGGTGCGCCACTGATAGACGATGTGTGCATCTTCACAGACACCATTGAGGAACACATCGAAGTGCTTGACAAGGTACTGAAGGCTCTTCATGACCTAGGACTGCGTGTTGTGTACAGCAAGTGTATGTTTGCAGAAAAACGGATACCATTCCTTGGACTCTTGATATCACAAGAAGGAGTGACGATTGATCCACAGCGCATTGCAGCGATAGCGAACTACACGGCGCCACAAACAAAAAGTGAGGTGAGATCCTTCCTTGGACTTGCGTCACATTACCGCAAGTAATGTGATGCAGTAAAGACGCAGACTTCGCAAAAATTGCTCGACCATTGACACTTCTCACGAAGAAAGATGCAATTGTACAGTGGACACCTGAATGCCAAAATGCCATGGACACACTAAAGGAACGACTAACCAAGGCACCTATCCTGGCGACTTTCAATCCAAGTCTACCGACACAAGTACATGTTGACGCTTCCCACACAGCGCTTGGAGCAGTCCTTACCCAGACACACGGCGACACCACACGAGTAGTTGAATATGCAAGCAAGAAAGTCACTGAGAGTGACAGCCACAAGCACTCCACAGAGCTTGAGGCAATTGCAGCTCACTGGGCCATAACGGAACGTTTCCATCCTTACCTACAAGGACTAGAACACTTTGAGCTCATTACGGACAACTGGGCTGTAGCACACATTATGTCAAAAAAGAACCCCAACAGGCGATTTGCACGCATGGTTTTAGACCTATCCCCATACCATTTCACTGTGCGTCACACGTCTGGCAAGACAAATACAGTGGCAGATGCACTATCAAGAATGGTCAATGCAGTGTTTGTGCTGAAGGCAAATGATTCCCGCCTTCGCGAAGCCCAGCACAAAGACGCAGAACTGGTCGCCATTATTACAGACGTCGAGACTCCAGGTGAAGCAGGATGCCAAAGCAAAGCTGGGAAAAGTTACCAGATCGTCAAGGACATAATAATGCACAGTACAACCCAACACGGCAAGACGATACAACGTGTTGTGGTGCCCAAATCACTTCAATCCGCTGTAATACAACGTCACCACGATCATGCAGGTCACGGAGACGCCCTGCGAACAAAGTCCAAGCTGTCCAAACGTTATTACTGGCAGAATATGGACCAAGACATTGCAAAATATGTGCGAGAATGCCGCACGTGTCAACAGCACAACCATGCAACGGGTGTACAACCAGGAACGCTCAACCCGAGGGAAGTACCACGAACACCCTTCCATACAGTGGCCATCGACCACGTAGGGCCAATCAACACAGCCGACGAGAACAAGTAGGGCCAATCAACACAGCCGACGAGAACAAGTACTTCATAACTGCAGTAGACGCTGCTACAAGATTCATTGTGACACGGGCAGTACCGAGTAAGAGTGTGTCACACGTGATCCAATTCATTGAGGAAGACATCGTCATGAAATTTGGCATTCCAAAAGCCATAATCAGTGACAATGACAGTGCGTTCACGTCAAAGACAACTAATGACTACCTTCAGCATCGTCACATGGAACATGTCTTCACCGTGCCATACGCGCCATGGACCAACGGACTTGTTGAGAGAGCAAACGGTCGAATTCTCCCGCCTTTGCGCAATAATGTCGATGGAGACGTTGACAACTGGAGTGAATACCTTGCCAAAACAACGTTCGAAGTCAACACACAGTTCCACGCTGGACTCAAGAAATCACCTTTCGAACTGTTGTTTAATTATACACCTCGAAGGATAATTGACAACCAACTGGAAGTAGACATCCAAGAGCCCCAAGAAGACATTGACAAGGCCAGGCAAGAAGCGTTTGACAACATAACAGTCTACCTAAGTAGCATGAAGGCCAAGCACGACCAAAAGCACCCGCCAGCACCGTATGAAGTAGGCGATCAAGTATGGTACGAGACTTCCGCAAAAGCTGGGAAGTTTGATCCTTGGTATGATGGACCATATACGATAACTCACCGCAACAAAGAAACGTACACTATTTCAAGAACGAAGAACAACCGCACAGAAACAAGGTTGGCTACCGCAACGCAGTTAAAGTGCTTCCACGAGAAAACACAGGACACAACTTCACAACTGCAAGAAGACACCACCCAAACTACTCAAGCCCCATCGGCTTCCTATGACCGGCCCAGACAAAGAAAGCCACCACGTTGGCTTGAAGATTTCGTGACTGATTAGCGTAATGCGAGGACGCATTATTTAGGAGCCCGGGTGTGTTAGGATCTCCCTCCACTACGGACGACTAGCGCCACCTGGCATCAAGGAGCCCATTTTTAGTTCTGGCTTGTGAGAGCGGACACAAGGGGGCGCGGGGAGATTCGGGAGGGACGCGCCGAGCCGAAGCACATGGCATCGCTGAGTTCCAGTTTTCCATGTTAATAAATATAACCTTTTCTTCCAATTGAAGCGTGTCATCATCACACACGGCTGACACATCTCATCTGGACACCCGCTCACACACTACCAGACGGAAGCAATGAGGTGGCGCACCGCATGGCTCGAGAGCTTACGGACCGAGCCTCGGTTAGTCCCGCTTCAGCGACTACCGACGAGTGGGAGTGGGAAGATCGAATGACCAAATTTCATGAAATTACACAACACAATAGATTGCAGAGGCGCACGTTCCCGCCGCCTCATCCAAAATTAAACAAAAAACAGTCTGTCGAATGGCGGCAGTTACAAACCAGATCCTATCCGAGTCCAGCTATCATGCACATAATACACCCAGATTTATACACTACTGACAAGTACAGACATTGCGACTCTAGAGCCACCCTAGAGCATATTGACACGTATACATGTTTATCTTTCACCGGTGGCCGCTTTCCACCGGCCAACAAATGTTGAACGTTATCGCTCGGCGCAGGACGCGCCTGTATCGGAAGTATCTAGAACGTTATCGATGCTTCTTTTCGTTGCCTGTTTTCACCGACGCTTATGTTATCTGATTGTGTGACCGACGCGAATTGTCTAGAACTTTCTGGAAGACACGCGGGCATCAGGGATTAATCTGGAACCTTCAATGACTCAAGTATAAAAGCCGACGCGTCGCGCCGCTGATCAGATTTTCGACGACCGCCGACTGTGTTCGCCGCTTTCGTTGTGCTTCGAGTGTAGCTTGCTTTTGTGGGCACAGGTTCGCCCAATAAACAACCAGTTTCGTCATACACAGTTTTACTACTGTTTACTTCAGCGTCACTACTACGTGACATTTCGTGGAGGTGCTAGTGCGTTCATGCAGCGAACGCCCCCGCAAAGCCATGATCCAAGCCCGAAACCGGAGGACAGCGCCAACGTCGCCAAGGAACAGCGAGCTAGCCGTAGGCAGCAAGGACTTCTGCCGGAGTACGGACTTCTTCCCGAGAAGACCACAGGGACCAAAAGGACAAAAGTCACGACTTCGGCAGCAGCTACCATGACAGCCCCTGCGCCAACATCTGCAATCGTGATGCAACAACCCAGGGAGCCGCCGACTTTCCGCGGATCGCCATGTGAAGACCCCGAAAGCTGGCTGGAGGCATACGACCGGGTCGCTACGTTCAACAAGTGGGACTGCGACGGCAAGCTGCGCCATGTTTTCTCGCTTCTCGCTTGAAGACGGCGCCAGAACCTGGTTCGAGAATAGGGAGCGTGCACTAACAACCTGGGACCTGTTCCGAGCCGCATTCCTGGACACCTTCACGAACGTCGTCCGTAAAGAAAGAGCTGCAGCCTTGTTGGAAAACCGTGTACAGCTCCCGAATGAGAGCATCGGTATGTACACTGAAGAAATGACTCGGTTATTCCGGCACGCCGACCCCGCTATGCCAGAAGACAAGAAAGTTCGCTTGCTCATGCGGGGAGTTAAGCAGGAGCTATTCGCCGGACTGGTGCGGAATCCACCAACGACAGTCCAAGGCTTTCTCTCGGAGGCTACGACGATCGAGAAAGCACTGGACATGCGCAACCGGCAATACAATCGCCGTTCGACGCTACAGTACGCCGAAGTCCAAGGACTCTCCCAGGACCTACGAGACACCATCAGGGCGATAGTACGCGAAGAACTGCAGAAGTTGCTACCGTCGTCGCAGCCTCAAGTTGCTTCCATCGCTGATATCGTGCGGGAGGAAATCCAGCAATCGTTAGGACTTCCCGAATCGCCGCAACCCGAGCCGGAAGCGATGACCTACGCCGCCGTCGCCCGTCGTGAAGGCCCCCCTCCGCGCTCGCGCCAGGGCCCCGTAACGCCGCAGTTCCGTCGTCCACCGCCGCCGCGGCCAGCACGCCCGCCCGTCGCCCAGCGCAGTTACCAAAGGAAGACGGACATTTGGCGTGCCCCCGACCACCGCCCGCTCTGCTATCATTGCGGCGAAGCCGGCCATGTCTACCGACGATGCCCATACCGCGAGATGGGCCTACGAGGGTTCGCCGTGAACGCGCCGCGTCCAGTGCGGGGTGAACGACCGCGCGACATCGCCGACTACCTCGCCGGAGCCCAGTGGCAACCCCGACGACCCTCATGCTCGCCGTCACCAGGCCGCTACATCTCGCCGCATCGCCGTCAGTGCACCGGTCCCACCCGGGGCCGATCTTCCAGCCCTTTCCCGGGAAACTAAAGGCAGCAACCGATGGAGGTGCGGTTGCTGTACGACGCAATGCCGAAGATCCTCCGCCGCCGACGACGATGATTCGCGAATAATCACGACGAGATATCAGCACGCCGCCTAGCAACAGCCTTGACAGCACTTCGCCGCCGCAAGAAGACCGGCCGACGCGACGTAGCAGCAGCGGAGCAAGCCGACTAAGCCGTGATCCGACGCCACCACTTAACCGTAATGCTAGACGACGGTCTACCGACTTAGACGTGCTCATCGATGGTCATAACGTCACCGCTCTCGTCGACACTGGCGCTGACTATTCCGTCTTCAGTGGCGCGTTCGCCACCAAGTTAAAGAAGGTGAAGACGGCCTGGCAAGGACCCGATATCCGGACAGCGGGAGGCCACCTAATAACGCCGGCTGGAATCTGCACAGCCCGAGTCACGGTAAACAACCGCACTTACACGGCGAGCTTCGTAATCCTGCAGCACTGCTCCAGGGATGTCATCCTAGGCATGGACTTTCTAAACGAATACGGTGCAGTCATCGACTTAAGATCCAAGTCGATAACGCTTTCAACGCAAAATGCGATACCACCGGATACAAGCATAAGTTACTATGCCTTGAATGTGCTTGAAGAACAAGTCACCGTTCCGCCTCGCTCCAGCATAATGATTTCCGTCGGTACCCGGTACCGAAGTGCCTGCAGACATGGAGGGCATCATCGAGGGCGATCATCATCTACTGCTCGACCGTGAAATTTGCGTCGCTAGAGGCATAGCTGAGCTACGTGCAGGGAAAGCAAGGGTGATGCTCACGAACTTCAGCCCTGAATACAAGCACATTAACAAAGGCACCACGGTCGCCTACACCGACGAAATAGCACAAGCCAGCAGTGCTTTCGCCTTCACGGATTCCAGTGCAGCTGCGACGACGACTATAATACCTGAACCAACTTTCGACGTCAATCAGAACCTTCCCAGGCATAAGAAAGAACAACTAAAAGCTCTGCTCCTGCAATACAAGGACTGCTTCTCGTCGTCGTCAAAAGTTCGACAAACCCCTGTCGCCAAGCACCGCATCATCACCGACGAAAATGTCCGCCCACTCCGTCAGAGCCCGTACCGAGTTTCGGCGCGCGAATGTGAAGCCATAAGGCAACAAGTAGACGAGATGCTACGCGACATCATCCAGCCGTCCAAGAGTCCGTGGGCGTCCCCCGTGGTGTTAGTGAAGAAGGATGGAACCCTACGTTTCTGCGTCGATTATCGTCGCCTCAACAAGATCACGAAGAAGGACATATACCCCCTCCTACGGATTGACGATGCCTTGGATCGACTCTACAACGCAAAGTATTTTTCGTCGATGGACCTCAAAACCGGCTACTGGCAAATCGAAGTCGACGAGAGGGACCGGGAGAAGACTGCGTTTATAACACCAGACGGACTGTTCGAGTTCAAGGTCATGCCGTTTGGTCTTTGCTCGGCACCTGCGACTTTCCAACGCGTCATGGATACAGTACTGACAGGCTTGAAGTGGCAGACTTGCCTCGTCTATTTGGATGACGTCGTTGTGTTTGCCTCAAGCTTCGAAGAACACCTGCGGCGCCTTGAAACAGTTCTTCAAGCAATCAAAACCTCCGGACTCACGTTAAAGCCAGAAAAGTGCCGCTTCGCATATGAGGAGCTCTTGTTCTTGGGCCACGTCATCAACAAGTCTGGAGTGCGCCCCGACCCTCAGAAAACTGCAGCCATCTCCAACTTTCCTCCGCCCGCCGACAAGAAGGCAGTGCGTAGATTTCTTGGACTGTGCGCCTATTACAGGCGCTTCGTCAAGGACTTTTCGCGGATCGCTGAACCACTGACGTACCTGACGAAGGCCGACGTCGAGTTCAAGTGGGAGACGCCGCAAGTCGAAGCATTTGAAGAACTGAAGCGACGCCTGCAATTGCCGCCAATACTTGCGCATTTCGACGAAAACGCCGATACCGAAGTCCACACCGACGCAAGCAGCGTAGGACTCGGCGCCGTTCTTGTGCAGAGGACTGACGGACTAGAAAGGGTTGTAAGTTACGCTAGCCGGTCGCTATCGAAGGCCGAAGCAAATTATTCCACAACAGAAAAGGAGTGCCTCGCCATCATCTGGGCTACATCAAAGTTTCGTCCCTACCTCTATGGCAGGCCCTTTAAAGTTGTGAGCGACCACCACGTCTTGTGTTGGCTAGCTAACTTGAAGGATCCTTCAAGTCGCCTTGCACGATGGAGTCTAAGACTTCAAGCATTCGACATCCCCGTCGTTTACAAGTCCGGGCGAAAGCACTCTGACACCGACTGCTTGTCTCGCGCCCCCGTCGAACCGCCGCCACAAGACGACGAGGATGACGACACTTTCTTGGGACCCATCAGTGCCGATGAATTCGCCGAACAACAGCGAGCCGACGCGGAACTAAGGAGCCTTGTAGACTACCTGGAAGGCAAGACCGCCATTGTGCCGAAGGTGTTCGGGCGAGGATTGGCGTCGTTTTTCTTGCAAAACGACATTCTCCTAAAGAAGAACTTCTCGCCTCTCCGAGCCAACTACCTCCTCGTGGTACCCTCAGCATTGCGTCCAGAGGTTCTGCAAGCTCTCCATGACGACCCAACGGCTGGACACCTCGGTTTTTCCCGCACGCTCGCGAGGATACAAGGAAAATGCTACTGGCCTCGCCTCTCTGCCGACGTCGCCCATTACGTAAGGACATGCCGAGACTGTCAGTGACGCAAAACACCGACCACAAGGCCCGCCGGACTTCTACAGCCGATCGAGCCACCTCGCGGACCGTTCCAGCAGATCGGGATGGACTTACTGGGGCCTTTTGAGACGTCGACGTCGGGCAATAAATGGATCGTCGTAGCTACGGACTACCTCACCCATACGCCGAAACAAAAGCCTTGCCCAAAGGCAGTGCCGCCGAGGTAGCCCGATTCTTCGTTGAGAACATCCTCCTGCGCCACGGTGCCCCAGAAGTCCTCATCACCGACAGAGGTACGGCTTTCACGGCTGAACTAACTGAAGCCATCCTGCGCTACAGCCAGACAAGCCGTCGCCGGACCACCGCCTACCACCCGCAGACGAATGGCCTCACCGAGCGCCTAAATAAGACCATCGCCGACATGCTGGCAATGTACGTCGACGTCGAACACAAGACGTGGGATGCCATGCTTCCGTACGTGACCTTCGCATACAACACGGCCATGCAAGAAACGACGCACATGGCGCCGTTCAACCTGGGGCGCGATTTTGTACGCGTTCCAAAATGGAACGGAGGCGGTTCGTTCTTTACGTCACGAAATAGGCGGTCCGCCATGTTCGCGAGGACGAGAGGAAGCAAAGAGCCAATGAGCGAAGTGGACGTCCTGCGTCACGCTTTTGACGTCTGCTTAGGGGACCGTATAACATACTTAGAAGCGTTTCTAACATGTTGAGAAATATTTGACTATTATGACTGAGTAGCAAAATATGTTGGTGTTGCTTTTCAAAGATTCAGTTTGGAATGCGGAACGAGTTAAACAAATTATTGCGGTTAATGTCTTGAAATGGCGCTAGGTGGTGTCGCAATTTTGCGAAACGTTTAGTGGTGGCGCTATCCACTACCCCGTTTCAAGCAATGCTTGTATGCATGTCTCCACCACTATTAAAATTCAAACGGCGCGAGTTTTGAAGCGGTTGGTTCGGTCGAGCCGTTACGTGCGGAGAGCCATGTAGGAAAACGTGTCGGCTTCTGCACCCGTTATGGGACCGCGCGTTTCCGAGGGCCAGCGGGAGACGGTGCTCGCTTTTATGGAGCCGCATCTCCAGCTGGCTTTAAGATCCAGCGAGCTGGGGCCGGGCTTCAGCCTTGTCGACCGACGACGGCTGTGGCAGCAGCTGGCCGACGTGCTGAACGCGGAAGGGCCCGTTGTGAAAACGGTCGACCAGTGGAGGAAGCAGCAGGTCTACGAGGCCCGCCGCGATGCTACCGCTATAGCCCAAGAGCAAATGTGAGTGACCGTCGAATGGTCCGGGCGATTTGTCCTTCGACATTGGTGTGTATTTTCAGAAGCACTGGAGGGGGTCGCGCACCCGGCTTCCGGGGCCGAGTGCTCCAGCTGACGGGCGCGGTCCGCTTCCGTGGCGTCACCGACCTACCCTACCAAGAGGTAAGCACACTGCCGGCGTAATATCATGCGTTCCTGAACGGTGCCGACTTAGAGTTTGCCATTATCTGTAAGTGGTACCTTTAGCAGAACGCGACACTGTTGGTGAACAGGAAAATAGCGTCGGAAGCTTTAGGTTGGTAGATCCTTCGGTGTCATTTTACGTGAAGGACATAAATATTATTTATGCTCTGTTATCATAAGTGAATCATGAATCTGGAAAACAAGCCAACTTTTGATGTAAATAAGAAATATGCGTTGTATTAAGGACTCGGTATCCTATCTTGCCAACGATCAACAGCCGGGCAAAAGGTTGGTTGGCCCTGAAAAGGGTTGTTTGGTGGTAAGAGATGAATTTGAGTAGATGACTGAAAAGTAGTTCCAACAGGTCCTTGTCTGCCCAAACGAAGAGGGCATAGCTTGTACATGACGCGTGACACTGCCAAAGGATGCCATCAGGCCAGTGGCTCTTCAACAGAGAGAGAGAGAAATCACTTTTTTTTATTCTGCGATAAAAAATGCATCAGTGCCCTGAGTCCAGGGCGTCGCTTGCGGCATGCTTCAGCGCTAGGCCGATGAAGTCCCCAAGGAATCGTTGGTCGTGAAGGGTGGTTGCGGCGGTCAGCCACTCGGAGGAAGGGGTAGATGGGAGGGATGAAGGTTTGGGTAAGGGGGGTAGTTTTGGATGGCATTGCCATAGGATATGTGATGTGTTAGGAGGATAGACACTACAGTGGCTACAGCGAGGGAGGTGGGCAATTGTTGTGCACGTTGCAATTCTTGACAACAACAGCTTCCAGCGATGAGCTGGTTGCGAGTAATCAGCAACTCATATGAACAATTCCACCACAATTATTCATTTCAGGTGCTGCGAAGGATCGAACAATCCACCACCCGGCTCGCCATCGCGGCAGAGAGGACGGCAGCGGCTCAGGAGGGCATACTGGAGAAGGTGCGCTCCCTGGCACTAGTCGTAGCTGGCCACCTGCAACAAGAAAGGAGGAATTAATTTATTGTTTATTTTCACCTATTCAATTTCATTTTAGTCATTTATTGTTTTATGAGTTCAATTTATCTTGTTTATTTATTGTTCTTTGAGTTTTATATCTTCACTTTCATTTTATGCACTTATTGTTGCTTCATTTTGAGTTTTACTGTTTAAGTTTCATTGTTGCCTTGTATGAGTAATGCAGGAGGATTTTTTGGACGAAAGGTGTAATGCGTGCACCCATTTTTGTATCGTAGTATTTTCCTCTTTCTATTTATACTAATCCAGCTGCAACGCCAGCGTGCTTTCTTTTATTTACACATTTCGAAGACACTGGAATCATTACAAGTAGTTGTCGATTTCTGTGTATGGGTTTTGTACTGTGATATTTATATTGCTTCACTATGTTTTGTAGCTTACTGCACTCATTATGAAGCGTTACCGCATAGTGTTTGCACTGTGATATGTTCATTTCGGCACAGTGATGCTGAGGTACAACTACAATGTGGTCTTTTTTCAGAGCACCAAACTAGTCACTCTGCAAGTTGCATAGTTTCACAAATGAAAATGGCCATCATCATTGCACCACGCCGGTGATTGGTTTCCTCTAGTTTTCGTTCCAAGTGAGCAAGAATAAGTTTTAAGTGTAACACGTTCTGGGTGCTGTGAGATTGCAGAGCTAATTATTCATGTTGTATGTAATTTATGTTTCATCACAGCTGGCAAGTGCACTCACCTTTCTACAATTATGATTCACCTGTTCTTTAGCATCACACTGCAATTGCTGTCGAAAAATGAATGCTTCTGGTCAGTGACTCATAACACTGAGAAGGGAATGGACATACCTGTCAAAGTCATACTTTCTTGCAAGGTCACTTAAATGTAACTGCAAGTTTTATTTGCCGTGGTGAATACGAATTGTGTGATGCTCATGTTGCAATGTTCTCACATGCTTTGCTACGTGTAGCATGCTGTATGTACAAGGTTCATGATGTACAGAGGTCAACACTCATGTCTAGAACACACTTGCGAGGGCCAAAGCAGCCACCTAAGCTTAAGCCGACCACCAGGTCGATAAAAATCAATGGGAACTGTACATTTAGTCACGCAAGCTCACATACAGCAGATTTTGTGCCACATGTCGTCATCAGATTCGCCAGCGCAGTCCTGCAAACATGATTTGCGCGTTCTAGAGATGTGTGTTGGCCTCTGTACTTGTCGTCATAGCATGTAATAAAGTTGACCTTTGTATTTTTGTGCTTTCACGTTAATTTACGTCTACCCATTTAGACATGATGTGACGAGTATAATGTCACAACACTCAGTGCTAGATTTTTTTCTTTTGTGGTTGAATCCGCATTCATTACGCTTTACTTGCTTGCCTCGTCTGCGTATTCATGCTTGCATGGAAGTTTTCATACACCTAGCACAAGAGGTGGCTAGCAAGCATATTGCATCGTTCCTACTAATGTACACCGAGCGCCCGAATGCACAGGATGTGGCGGTTGCGATCATTCTGGTGTGTTTTATGAAAATTATGCAAACCTGTGCAAGAGTCTCCGAGGTTTATGCAAACCTTGGAGCCTCTTGCACAGTGAAGAGGGTACAATTGTTTCCGAGTCCACGGCTGTGGCATTCTTTTTGAAGGATTTTTGTATAACTTTACTTCGTTTGTGTTTAAATTATCATAATCTGTCGGATGTTTTGATTTGGAAACATTGACCATCCGTATGGAGGGGTACTTGATGTGTATACAAGTTCTTTAATGTATTTTCCACTGTACAAACACAGCCTTGTGATAGCCTAGGGGCATTGCAATTTGTATAAATAAATTATGTATGTGTTATGAAAGCTCACCATTCCTGTGACATCAATATTCCTGTGACTATCAACAAAGTTGTTACCAACTAAAGTGCTCTGCCCTAGTTAGGGGTACACATTACGAATACTTACCAAGCAGAGACTCGCCAGGCTGCAGTTGTGCGGCGAGGCGCGTACACAGTGGATTATGCTGCCACATCCAAGAGTCGTGGCCCGAATCAGGGAGCCGGAGGTCCACAACAAGGATGCAAAGTTCCGAGTTGCACACCTGCAATGAGGAGCAATACAAAATAGCGCTGCAGATATGCTCAAAATCCCTTTTTGCCATTCATATGCAGAAAACAATACATACATTTACGCTGGTATAAGCAGCTACACTGTTTCACTCATAGGCGTGCACAGGGTTTCGCATTTGGGGCCCTTTGTGCGCACGCCTATGGTTTGCACTAAGTGATCGCTAAATGAAAACTTGGGGCACGAAATTGCGCAAGAACACCCATACACGCCAAATCCAGCCCATGCAATGGTTGTAAGTACTTCCCTGTTCAAAATGCTTCCATCGTATCTTCCCTATAGTGTATCGATTTTTGCTACGACTGCTGCCCATGTTCCTAAATACCTCCAAAATGCACAACTCCATTGTGTATGCACGCCAGAACGAAAACACAATTTTGGTACGGCAAACGGCTCATGCACAGAAACACATGGCACTCATCATTACCGCTGACATGTCAGACTTCAACGAGCTCGTACCCCGCATGTCCTCTTTTAATCGTTACATTACTAGTTATGCCAGCTTGGGCATTAAACTGAACAATTGCTACTATGCGCGAGTAAAAATGGCGACTACAGTTTGAAGTAAAACATTCCAACGGTACTTACGACTATGACGTTGAGGGCGTAATAACCCTTTCTCGACATGAAGCTCGCCGTGTCGGCCGGGCTGAGTCCCTCTGGCTTCATAACGGCGATCAACGTGCCGTCGACGCACGCTAGCACGCCTGGAATGGCACCGCGTCGCGCAAACGCCGCCTTTGCCTCATCCTTGGCAGCCGGTGTCAATGAAAAGTCCACCAACTTTCTCCGGGCAGACACGGAAATGATGGCCTCCGTCACCTCCTGGATGGTGTTGCTCGCGGCCGGCTGCGCCATGCCTATTTGCTCCTCGCGACCAACGCTCCTCCGGAAGCTTCCAGTGCCGAAAAATCGCAGCGCGCACAACACCTTCCTTTCTGTGGAAAGGCCACTGGCTCGCTGGCATCCAATGATGGAGTCAAGCTCGTCGCACAAGCGACGCACTGTTCGTTTGGACAGACGAAAATATTGCCGGAACTCTTCCTCCGTCAACTCTTTAAATGCATCATCTACCTCGGGTCATCGTCTCTGCGCGACTGCAGCAGCCGCACAGGCGACACGAAAAGACACGGCAGAGAAAGAAAACGCCATTTTCTCCAACTGTTGGGATTCCCGATTTGGATTGAACCGGATACGAAAGAGGCTAACTGTCCCAAGCTGCTTACGTTTTAATCCAATCCAAGTCGTCTGGTAGCCGTTCTAATCCGTTCTATCGAAACGGACGGACTCGGCAACCGTTCCGTTGCGTTCGTCCGTTAGCAGACGACACGGAATGATTGACAGCAGCAAGACGTCACGGTTCACGTCACAATTGACGTCATGGCGTTCGTCACGGTTCAAATTGACCAATCGTGTGCGGCTCGATGGAACGGAACGCCTCCGTTCCATTTTGGAACGCGTACAAAATCGCACCCCTGGTCTACGGAAGGAAACCGGCAACTACGCTCGACGCCATGCTACCGGATGTCTCCGACGAAGAAAATCTCGACGTTGCCACCTATTTGCAGCGTGCCGAAGAAGGTCGACAGCTCGCCCGCCTGCGCATCAAGAACCAGTAGAGAACCGACAGCCGACACTACAATCTTCGACGACGCTACGTCGAGTACCAGCCCGGAGACCGTGTTTGGGTCTGGACTCCGATACGCCGACGAGGACTTAGCGAGAAACTCTTACGTCGCTATTTCGGACCATATAAGATCATCCGACGTATTGGCGCACTGGACTATGAGGTCGTGCCGGACGGTATTTCGCAATCACAGCGGCGCCGCGCACGACCTGAAGTCATCCACGTGGTGCGTCTTAAGCCTTTCTACGCCCGCTGAGGAACTTAGGTCCTTTGTTGCTTTGTTATTTTTGTCCCTTTCTGTACGCGTGGTTTTGTTTTTGCTTTCGTGTTTGTGGCATCGGGACGATGCTTTTTAAGGGGAGGGTATTGACACGTATACATGTTTATCTTTCACCGGTGGCCGCTTTCCACCGGCCAACAAATGTTAAACGTTATCGCTCGGCGCAGGACGCGCTTGTATCGGAAGTTTCTAGAACGTTATCGATGCTTCTTTTCGTTGCCTGTTTTGACCGACGCTTATGTTATCTGATTGTGTGACCGACGCGAATTGTCTAGAACTTTCTGGAAGACACGCGGGCATCAGGGATTAATCTGGAACCTTCGATGACTCAGGTATAAAAGCCGACGCGTCGCGCCGCTGATCAGATTTTCGACGACCGCCGACTGTGTTCGCCGCTTTCGTTGTGCTTCGAGTGTAGCTTGCTTTTGTGGGCACAGGTTCGCCCAATAAACAACCAGTTTCGTCATACACAGTTTTACTACTGTTTACTTCAGCGTCACTTCTACGTGACAATATCCTATCGGAATGTGCGGGTATAACACACAATAACAGTGATGCAGCCTCAAACAGCGACAGCCTCCGCGCGCGCTGGGAGTCTGCGTTGCTCAGCTCGGACCTGCAGCACCAACTCTGGGCCGTCCTGCGAGCCGAGGAAGCTGCCAAGGGCCAACAACCCTTGGCCGAAGCCTAGGCGGGGTCTAGGCCCACCCCACCAAATCGCAGGGCACTCAATAAAGTTATTTGAATGAATGAATGAATTTGTTACATTGTTTACAAGGATTTTGCACAAGTTCTACACACAAAATAGTAGTCTATTTTAAAGCCATGTAGAATATAGCAATTTTGTCCGCTTTAGATTTACTATTCGGTGCAGTTTACAAGATTGTGATATCGTGTTTCATTGCTGAGTTAGAATTGCAAATTTGAAAGTTTCGTTTTCTGAAGCACTGCTATTTTGTGAACTTTATTAAACAGTTGATGACTTAAATAAAAAAAAAATCACAACCAACAGTCACTAGAGTTTCACTTTTCTTTTAACTGCAACAAACGTCATCAAATGTGGTGCAGTGATTGCCGAGCAAAACGAATTCTCGTTTTACATGTATTTAGATAGGAGCATCCAAGCTAAAGCTTTCTCTTAAGGCGGCGGACACACCGCCAGCAACTTTCAACGTATTTCGCTTTACCACCTGTTTGCCACCGCCTCCCACGGACCCACTCCCCATTATACTACACTCTACCAACTCGTTCAAAAGAGACTATTTTTAGAAGAGCATCCTCTGAAAGCGTTAACAAAATATGGGCGCGAATGATGGCCCAGTAGCACAATTTACGTCAGAACGTTAGGCATTCGAGAACTGCGAGCTTGCAATCATAGTACTAGTTTACCAAAACGGCCCTTTTGTCGCAATCATGGCCAAGTTTAGTCAAGTCAGAGGCTAATGGACGTTCTTTTTACCCCGATGTCCCTATTTCTTAGCACATTGCTGCTTCCCGGCGAAGCTCTCATTTCTCCCACATATATTGTCATTAAAAAGAAAATAATGCATGTTTTTTTAATGATCTTTTTGGAGTGTCTGTGGACAGCTGTTTACGAAATTTTGAGAAAAATTAACTGTTTTCTTTATTTTGATTTTTAAATAGTGTTCATTTTTATTCAAAACTTGACATTTGAGGCAAACTGTAAAAATGGAAATTTGTGCTACAGCATCAATATTCAACACAATCGTTAAACAGGTTAAGGTCTCATAGCCCACCAAATTTGAAAAGGCTACATGCATTAGTTTAATAGATAAAAATTCGTAAATATAGCAAATTTCGAGAAGTGTAGCAAATTAAGAATTTTTTCTAAAACACTTCCGTTTTGCACAGAAGCCTCAAACAACGTTTGCTGACTCTTCTTTACGTCAGCGTAAAGAAGAGTCAGAAGAGTCGTAAAAACAAGCGGGTGATAGAGCTATGGTTGTTAAATGCGAGCAAGATCTTGGAAAAATTAGATAGCTTGTCTACATTGCTATTTTTTCACACTTTCCGTAAATCGTGGCTGCCTTTGAAGTGCACTCGTTCAATACAGGTGTCAAAGTTTATCTAGAAACCATTAGAAGTTCGTTCTCTCTATTTCACTTGGATACCCGTAGTCTGAGGAACAAATTCGATGAAATAACCCAATACCTTAATGACCTTCAGGAAGCGTTTGATGTTATAGCTTTTACGGAAACATGGTATGCCGATTATTGTGATGTCCCAAGCATTGATAACTATACAAAGGTTTCCTTGTCTCAAACACAGAAACGTGGAGGTGGGCTATGTGCGTATATCAAAAAGGTATTGCTCATTCTATAATATCTGAATTTTGTGTGACTAGTTCGGACATCGAATCCCTGGCATTGCTAGGTAATAATAGTGTTATATTTATAGTGTACCGTCCGCCATCCGGTTCCATTAGTGAATTTTGTCAATTCCTCGAAGAGACATTCGACTACGCATTGATAAATAACCTGAAGGCTATTTACATTGGCGATATAAACATTAATTTACTATCTAATCAAAAGTTATCTGTCGATTTTCTTGACATGATACACAGTCATGGCTTCGAAAATTGCATAACCTCTCCGACAAGAATAACAAATAATACAGAAAGTCTTTTAGACCTTTGTCTGACGAATGATAGAGGTGACAATATTTTCGCGGGCACCTTAGCTCTAGGGTTGAGCGATCACACGCCAATTTTCTGCGTATTTCCTTCTCATGGAAAACGTAATCCACAAAGCCTACTTCATTCAGGAAGATTAATTGGCGAGGAAAGCCTAACCTACTTTCGAGATGCAGCACTGACTGACTCAAGAGACAGATCCAAACACCTTATTTAAATTGTTCATGGACATTTTCACGGTAATATATAATGAGGCCTCTCCTGTGCAACCATTTAGGAAACACAGGAAAAGTAGGGAACCGTGGATTTCCCAGAGACTGTATGAAAGAATCGTCGAGAAAAAACACTTATTTGCGCGTTTCATACAGACTAAAGAGTCTAATTTATTTCTTGAATATGAAAAAATTCGAAATAATTTGGGAGCCGACATTAAAGATTCAAAGATTAATATACATTCTCTAAAACTCAAATGCGCCCCTGGCGTAGACAACATAATGACAAGGCCAGTTAAACAAATCGCCGATATTATCACTTGTCCTCTGACGCATATTTGTAACGCCATGCTGACCTCTGGTTCTTTTCCTGATGACATGAATTAGCCGGAGTCGAAACCTATTAGTCCTCGCTGGCAAACTACCGTGGTGTGCGCTTGGCTAGCGGAGTCTTCTTTGAAAGTCGCACAGGTTTAAGTCGTCTTTGGCAGCTGCGGTCACCCGTGGGGTGATCCTCCCCACAGGCAGCGCATTTCGGGCTGCACTCGTGTCCTTCCGGTGGGTCCTGTAACCCGCACACGCAGCACACAGACAAGTCCGGTTGTGGGCACACATCCGTTCGATGGCCTACGCTGCAGCAGGTTTTGCACACCTGAGTTGCGTTACAGTACGTATGGCAGGCCTTCTCTCCACCGTAGTAGTATACGTATCTCGGTATTACGTTTCCGAAGAAAGTAATCACTGCACTTTCGGAGTCGCCGAGCATTCGGGCTTACACTACCTCCACTCCTTGGGTGAGGATCCGCAGGTTTGCCTTTAAAACTGCGGGTGACGTGTGGGGTTCGATTCCGTGCACTACGCCTCGTACTGCACCTTCTCCAGTCATTACGTACGCATTAACGGGATGGGGTCGTCCATTATTGTTCAGTGTTTTTATGTTCTGCATCATCAGTGCGTCCTCTTTCTGCGGTGTCGACGGCGATGTTCGATCCTGGTTTGATACGTAGGATGAAATTGTCGCTTCGTATTTTGTTTTGGCATGCCTCCACGACGGCCCGGGCCAGCCCTTGGCTGATGTTCTTAAGGGGTAAGCCCTGATGCGGGCGGATAACCACTTTCAGATCTTGACGCGGTAGCGGTGGCAGACGCCTCCTGCGTGGTCGGTGTCGTTGTTTGCTCAGTTTGTCGGTTAAGTGCGACGAGGTGTCTTCTCCTGGCGCGTTCTTGCGCCCTCTCGCCTGCCGTTTCTTCTCACGTAGTGACAAGACTTTCTCCCATCCCGTTTCCGCCTCAGTGTCATGCAGTGCTGCTGAACGAGCGCTGCCATTGTGGAAGTTGGAATCTCTGTCGGGAAGGGTTGACATGCGGTTGGCATAAGGGTCGGATACATCCATACCTTCATCGCCGCAGGGGCCTCGTGGGATGCCGTGGGTCGATGTAGAGGCTCCCGCTGCACCGGAGTCAGCCGTCGAAGCCATCGTTGGGGTCGATGCCGTCGGGGTCTAAGCCGCCGGCGTCGAGCGCGTGTTCACTGGGGTCGCCACCGCCGCCCAACTTATCGTTAGGGTTAGCGGGGCCGCTACGAGGTGCAAGTGGTTTCTTGGCCGTAATTCCCGAAAAAAGGTCCAATCTCCGAAAAAGTGGTGTCCTTGGAGAGCGGAGCACTTCGCGGATCCAGTGATGTTGGTTTCCAGGTGGTAGCTAGGAAACGTCCCACCGAAAACCGTCAAAACTTGCGGAGCCAGAGCTGCTCTCAGAGCTGATCGAGCGTCGTCGTCTTCTTCTTCTGAACAGTTAAGAAACTTAAAATATATGCCCAGCGATTACATGGCAATTTTCGGTACTAGGTACATTTGTACGCAAATTTTCACCAATAAATTAAAGAGAAGAAGAACTCCAACCAAAATTTATTTCAAAAGCTCGACGTTTCGGAGCCCGACCCGCTCCTTCTTCAGGGGTGAGATGGCTTGAGGCGTAGCACTGCTTATACGCATTTTTGACGCTTTGAACAGGTGCGCAGACACTTTTCGTACACCTTGCGAGTAAACGGCAGGCAGTGTTTCCAACGAACGATTGATGTTACCGGGCGTTTTCTAGATGTGCCAGGATTCTGAAAGGAGCTGGCGCCGGTGGTTGCTTTCTCTCTCCCAGACGACAGCGCCGTTGGCGCGTCTCTGGTGATCGAAAAGCTCGCAGTGTTCTGCCACAGCACGGCGTTCTCTGTTTAGGCGGCGAAGGTGATTCTTGTGTTGACGGATTCTTTCCGGGAAGTTTTTAGCCTCGCCAGTATACGACGTGGTGCACACGGTGCAGGTAATTTTGTACACAATGACCTGCGCTTTTTCTACGGGAACTCGGTCTTTTGGACGAGGGAGGAGGCTGCCTACCGTAGAGAGAGGCTTACGATTGACGTCAACCCCAGCGCACGGGCTAATGCCTTGCTGACGCCTCGAACGTATGGTATCGCGACACGGCGCTATTGTCTGGGTGGTGCGGCAGCGGCGGTCTTAATTCCTTTCATTCTCGTACCGTTGGCGGAAGGCGCGGTGAACAAATGCCTTTGTACAGCCGTTCATTCCAACTTCCAAGGTCACGGGTTACTGCGTTCTTTTCTTCCTTCTGTAGGTGCGGGTACGAGCAAATTATTTTGGCTATAAGCACTGCAACGCCTCACGCAATCTCACCCTGAAGAAGGAGCCGGTCAGGCTTCGAAACCTTGTGCATTAAAATTTTTGCGTGGAGTTTTCCTTCTTTTTAATTCAGTTGTCCCCAACCAGGCAGATATCTACCGAATGTTTACCTTTGAAAGTTTCTCCAGAACGAAAAATAGGAAGTCGATGTACAGGGCTAATTTATCTGACGAGCACTTGAGTTCACTGCTTATTATTGGCTCATCAGACTTGCCGCAGCGTTACACTGAAATAATAAAGTCAAAGTATCAGGTCAACCACTCTCATCAGCCTCCATCCTATGTCTTGGCAACGAGACGCAATACCTGCGCTTTCGAATATAGTACATTCTGCATAAGGCAATATGCGAAGTTTTGCTGTCATTGCATTTCGACATATCTTAATATTGCAAATACCTGAATATGCTCATGTGAACATGTGAACAGTTTCTTCGCTGCTAATCTTTTTGGAGAGAATTCTTCTCCAAATTTATTTATTGGCATGATTATCCCTTTTAATCTTTTGTTAATCAGCTGCTTCTACTTTTTTATGTTTCAACTAGTATCCATTCCGACTTATGCCATTCTGAAAGTATATTGCCTTGTACACTGTACGTTGTAGTCAGCTACCACAGCGTTTTTGATCGTAAATTTAACGCCTTCGTAATAATTATGTCAAACTTTCTTTCTCACCTCATGGATGTTGTGCATTGTGCCTTGTTTCAGTGCTGTCACATGTCGTAGTTGCCGTTTATGCCATTTAAATTCGTGCCCTGGTCACTGTAAATATTGTTACATTCATACGCGCTTTAGAAGGCATTTGGGATCGATGTGTTCTGTCCAACAACTATAGAATGTGGTTACTATTTAAATAACGAATTCCCAAGTAAAGATGTAGTGACCATCTGTCTCAAATTCTTTTTCTTAATCACACTTGAAAACCCTGCGATGAGAGGCTTACTTTTCAGGGCACTATAATTGCATCAATTCTTCAAGCGGGTTAATCGGTTCAACCACTCATACACAAAAATAAGCTTAGCCTGCCGCCCGAAAATGCTTTTGCGTACCTGAAGATATCTTTTAAAGTAATTCGTCTCCTTAAGGGGTAAGGAATCCAGTTCGGCAATGGTTATTGTTCATAAATAGCACGCCGCAAATTATAGCCATTAGCGAAGAAAAAAAAAGGGGGCTGTTTTGAAACGCGTAGTTGCCTATCGCATGTCAAAGTCTCATTTTAACAAAATAATCCTATGCTGCAACTAACACGATTCGTCTTTTCTGGAATCTCTAAAAACGCAAACATGTTCTAGGATAAAACAGCACTATAGACGCAACCGAGAGCAAGACAAAACAACACGAGTGCCCTGTGTCCTGTGTTTAGCGCTATATTATTCTTGGCAATACTACATGAACTGGCCTGCACTTCTACACCACTGAAACGTAAACACTATGCAGAAAAGTCAGCAGATTCCTATAAATATCGGATTTGCGGGAACAACAAACCAGAACACAAAATGCCCTTTGTAAAGAATGGTGACGCTTCCCAGACCACCTCAACGTCTTGTGTGCGCTCGGTGTAGATAAAATGACCATGAGCAAGCAGAACTGCGTGCTACCGGCAAATATGAGCAAGCTTGTTTGCTACCACTAATGTTTTTAAATGCGAAGCATCTTACGCTCGGGGCTATGTCACTCCCTCCCTCCCTCCATCCGCCGTGCAGCGTCCACACCCCTACTGCGCATGCGCATCCTCCTCCCCCTCCTCTCCTCTCCTTGTCTCATATCTCCTCTCGGCATTCGTCCTCTCCTCTCCGACTCTCCTCTCCTGTCCGGATTGCGCAACGAATGGAAACACCTGCGGCTCCCCGCGCGATAATGCGAAGCAGCTTAGGTTAGAGGCGCGACGGTAGGCGCCCCAAAGGCACCGGCAACAGTCACCAACGCCGCGCGCGTTCGGTGCGAACTTGGGCAAAACGCCGACGGCGTCGACAACAGTTCTGCGCGTTGCTGGTGCTGCTGCATGTCCAAGTTTATACAGCTGATAAAACTACCTTGAGTCGACCCCATGGCTGATTCGCATACTACTCAGGGTTCTTTCCTACGGGAAGATGGTGTAATTTTTTCTTCTTGTTTTTTCTTACCCTTCTTACTTTTTTATCAATAGCATTACTTCAAATAGGTATACCCACAGGAGACTTGGCGTAAAGGCAAAATTTTAGTAATAAAATGGTTATCTTGCTCCTTTTCGGGACGCCATGCCAGCAGGTCATCGTAATCAGTTAATCAAAGCTTTGTTTAAGCTTGCAATACAGTGTGCAGTACAAACTTGGGTAAGAGAGAAAAAGCAGTCGAGACGACCGCTTGACAAGGTCCCGAATCCATTTAAGCAACATTGACAGTTGCGACAGAAGGCAGAAAAAAAAGTGGAACAATACTACAGTACAATATGTGTAATGCAATGAAGTCTCTCCGACATTGTGAGTACAAGAGTTGCGTGGATCATAATACATAGATACATAGAACTTAAAATGCAATTAAAGCATGTTGTGAATACTGGCATATTAAATACACAATACGAAAAAAATATTTGAAATAATGTCAAACAGTGAAAAATTATATTTATAAAAGAAATGGATGCTCTCGAATATAAGGTCAACGAGAACGAAGTCACGAATGAATCTCGAATGCCAGGAAATGACATTTAACATAAATTCTCATAGAATTCAGTGTTAAAGCATTTAGGCAATATGTACCTATGTCAACATAGCGAAACCATAGTATAGTTCTACATCCAGGTAAGATATAAGTATGTCGTTTTCTAGTTTCATGTGCGTTAATACGCGGGGTGAGCTTTACTATGCGATTAAGGAAGGGATAATTTCTTGCTATCGTTCTTTTTTTTGTAAAAGCAGGCAAACCTGTATTCAAACAATTTATTTACACCAACAATTTTATATTTCAGGCGTAGGGGAAGTGTTGGGGCAAAATATGAGGTATCAGCAATTATCTGGAGCATTTTTTTCTGAAGAACAAATAATTTTTGAATATTCTAAACAGTGGTGTTACCCCAGACTAGAAAAAATTAGGTATGAGTAAAAGAAAGCGTAGTATAAATCTTAGCTTATTCTTGGCGGATAGACTATGCCTGTTGCGTGAACAAAAATTCAATAAATCTGGAGAGAGCAATGCAAGTTTTATTTACGTGAGCGTCCCATGTCATAGTAGAAGTGAAAACTACACCAAAAGAAGTAAATTCATCAGCATACTCAATATTACTACCATTTAAGACTAGAGGTGGTGGATTTGATATGTGCTTGTTCTTCTGGTGAAAAATCATTGCGTTTGTTTTACCTTCGTTAATATTTAGTGAATTGTACGATGACCATTTCGCCAATAATGAAAGAGCCCGATTGGCAGTGTCAGTAATTTTCAGAATGTTATCGGAGGAAAAAAAACCAGGGACGTATCATCTGCATACATAATGAATTTTGCCTCATTAGTGATAGTTGTTACGCCATTGACATAAATTGACATAAGCAGAGGTCTCAATAAACTGCCTTGGCGGACGCCATTTTTGATTTGCATGACTTCAGACGAATGGTTTCCAATTGCTACATACAGGAAATGAGAGTTTAAGTATGAATTAATTTCATTAAGGGCGTGCCCCCGTACATCATAGTGTTCTAGTTTTGCGAAAAGAACCTCGTGGTTGAGTGTGTCGAACGCCTTGCTGAAATCTACAAATATGCCTAATGTAAGTGACTGGGATTCAAAGTTATTTAGTATATGTTCTTTTTGATCAAGTAGTGCGTGTTCTGTTGATCTATTCCGAGTAAAACCATACTGATGGTCAGTAATTACAGAGTGCTTGAGAAAAATACAGAGGAGGTGGCAGCGAATTATTTGTTCCAGTCCCCTTGAAAAGAAATGGAAGGATGGATATAGGCCTATAGTTACTCAAAATATTCATATCGCCTTTCTTGTAAATGACTGCAACTCTTGCTAGCTGCATAGCTAGGGGAAATTGTCCTGTGATCAGTGCAGTGTTAAATATGTGTGTTAGAAATAGGACGAAAAAGGATAATACATATTTTACCGGCCTAATTTGGACATTAAATGCGTCTAAGCTAGAGCTATGGCGTAAAGCATTAAAGGTAGAGTATACCTCATTGTCGTCTGTTGACTCAAAAAATAGTGGCTGTGGTGTTCGGTTATCCAGAAAACACTAATTAAAATAATTAAAATAAAGAAATTATTTAAATATACCCCATCAGTTAAATGGAATAAAACGTTTAGCCGACGTCTAGTGCCATTAATTATGTTTACTAAATTATTTCCACAAACTTTTATTTAGTTTTTTTATTGTCCGACCATCGACACCACCAGTGGTCACCAATCCAGCCGTCTGGCCAAAACGTTTGGAGACCCGTGCTCTAAAGTACATTTATTTTGAATAGAATAGTGCAATATATTCAGCGGATACTTTTACCTACTTGATTTTCCCTGATTTAGCATTGGGTATGTCCTACGGGGTGTGTGTGTATTTATGGTCAACCCTTCAGTGTTAGTAGGTGCCATTCTCACATCAGAGGTGACACTAGACAATATAAAAGCTACATGAGATTCCACGTTGCATGGGATCAGAATAAACGAAATTGCACGCATTGCAGTTGTAAAGCACTTAATTGACCGCTTCACTAAATCTTCGCTTCAAAAATGACCAAAGAGGAAAGCACCGCATTCCGAAGACTGCAGAGCAACACGTACACCCATGGGATCCTCATGCATCGCATCTACCCGACACTACACATCTACAACTGCCCGATCTGCGTCGTGCCAGACACTCTGGCTCATTTACTACTCGAGTGCCCGTGGCGCCCCGAAGACGCCGTTACCAAGCATACAACGTCCGAAGACGTGAACCTCCTCGCCGAGACGTGGGAGGCCAAGATCTCCACCCCGGCCCTGGACGAACAACGACGTCTTGTCGCCAGAGCCCGGGATGCTATCGCGGCCAGAAGATTCCTGGAATGAGGGACCCTCCCACCTAGAGTGATCCACAGCTCAAACGCTCGGGAACACTGTCTCGAAAATTAAAGTTTATTTCATCATCATCAGATATAGATTCCAACATGTCCTGTGGATCTGAGTATTTTTTATACATTTAGAATTAATTTCAGAGTAAGTCAGTTCCGGGGGAGGCAGAGATAATGGCTACTTGCGATGCTGTCAGGTTATTGCAGCAATTAAACAAAAAATCGTGGCCTCCGATATTCCGCGGCTTGCGCTGACAGCGCGCGCAGCTCGGTTTCGGAGGCCATAACGGGAGCATAGCCTCCTATGTACTTTCACGGACGTTTGTCGTGTAGGAAGCAACCAAGCAAATTCGAATCGACAGAGTTTGAGACTTTCGACGACGATCTGCTCCATAGCCGCGAAAAATGCTCGTGCGACGGGGGTGGAAAACGCGCAGCTCTAGTAAATTATCCAGCGTCTGCGAGCGCCTTCACGAGTCGATCGACTGTTAGAGACGTTTCCTTGCCACAAGAGTGGGTAATTACGTATACGGAACCAATAGCTCTGATCTTCGGAACCGAGCGGTGTTTAACGCCTAGCTACGCATTAAACCTTCCTGCTACCCGTGGTTGGCTATCTGCCTCCAGTGGATCTTGCAGGCCTGCGTTGGTTAACTCATACATTGGACGCGTCCACAAAACAACATTCGGGCGCAGCACGTCCCTACTAAATCACGGCGCCACGTGGGCGTTCGCTGCTGTGCGCATACTCACTTATGCACATAAAAAATGCAAGCCGAAGATGGTGCGGTCGAAGATAATTAAAATTACATTCCGTGGTTCCACGCCCCGGAACCACGATCGGGCTATGAGGCGCGCTGTAGTTGGGGACTCCGGATCATTGTTTGACCACCAGGAATTCTTTAACTTTCCCACAATTCTCGGTACCCGATCTAAATTGCACGCAACGCCACACCAGCTATGCCGCGGTGCGTTGCGATTCAGTCAACACAATGAAAACTTCGCTCGATCCTGTCATTTATATAATTATTAAGCCGATATTGCCCTAGGTGTGGTGCCCTTGGCGGGGGCCTTGCAGTGACCTTGGCGAAACTGCGCCGTGACGCAAAATGGTGGACGCCGCAAAGAGTAAAAACACTTCTACAAATGCTTGGATTGACGCCACATTTCTCAGGGAGGCTACGTAAACAAAGTAAATTAGTGGCTTTGAAAATAAAATTTGGTAAATTTCGGTCAGGGTTGAAAGTTGAAAGTTGAATGTTGAAATTTATTTGCACCATCACAATGCGGGAATGCTCGGGGAATGCTCGGGCAGGGTGGGTATCATACCCGGGCCTCCGCGGAGCGAGACGAGAACGCCTCCGTGAAGCCACGGCTGCTCCATGGTTGTGGCATACTAAAGGTATGCCTAGTGCGTACCTGATTGCATACGTCACGTGGTCACAGTGACGCGTTCATGCCACTGCTCGCGCGTTCAACGTCGTCACCTTCCACAGCTAGCTCCGATGCCGCTGATCATGCCAGCGCTCCCATACAGCCCCTCGCGCTCGAGCAACTGCTCACGCGTTCGTCGTCGTCTTCTTTCCCAGCTGCTGGCAGGCTTTCGTCTTCACGTTTTACAAATGTGTAACACTTGCTTACTTTTTTTGTTACTGTGCTTTGAGCATAAACGAAATAAACACAGACAGTGGGGAGGCAGTTATCAACAAAAAGCGCGTTGCCGACGCATGCGCAATCGCCGAGGGTCAAAAAGAGCAGAAATGTCGCCAAGAACAAGAATAGCGTGCCAACCTTGGAACTCCAGCTGAGAAGCCACTAGCAGCAACGCCAAAGAGTCTCTTGCCGTGACTTCAAGACCTCAAATTGGCACTCGCTTCCCGGCCATTGTTGTCGGTGCCGTAAGTGCTGCGTCTAGAAGCAGTCTGCACGCGACCGCGTTTGGACTGCTTCTATGACGACAGGCATGCAGCACGACTCAGATAGCTTTATGTGAACATAGCGAATTGCAGAAAGTGTGGACGCGTAAGCTGTCTAGCGCGCTCTTATGTCCGCACAATAAGACAGATTGCACATCGTTCCGAGTGCATGTGCACCTAATCTGCGTGTACCACGATACCTGTAACTCTAGCCCGTGTCCCGCTCTCCCGCTGCACTTTGTTTCAAGGCAATCTGGAGAGAAAGGCAGAGAAAAGCACAATTATATGCCCGTCGAAGGATGGCCTAATGGGCTATAGTTTGCAGAGGTTTAGGGCAAACAAAACGTACGGTCAAAATGGTGAGAGGAACTGCGCTTATTATACAGGAAATTAGGGCAACGTGTGCAGGGAGAGGAAGAAAGGTGGGAGGAGAGAGGGCACACGCGTCTCCTGAACCGACACTTACTTTAGGATGTTTTATATCCCAACTTCATTGACCGCCTATAAGAAAGGAAAAAAAAATAGTAGAGGTCCCTTATGCTACAACTAAGACGACTTGAAGGCGAAAGCCCGAGCGCCGCAAACTCATTGACACAACGACCAGATTTTTGCTGAGTCATCGTCACTCTGAATCCATATTACGCAGTCATTTTCATGTCGCCTTGAAGAAGACAAGTCCACTTGTCGAAACGTTGGCTCCTGCTTTCACCTTGTTCTCGTGTTACTCATCGTCTTGAATCGCCATCTCCCGCATTCCACTTGTTTTGCCTGCAGTCATTTTTGCAAGTCATTCTTTAGTCACCAAACTCGGACCGTGACTCATTACCACTCTAAAACCACAATTTACAGTCATTTTTGCAATTCATCATGTTTTTTTGCAAGTCACCCTTCCTATGACTCACCAAACTAGAAGCGTGACTCAGCACGTTTTTTGCAAGTCACTCCCCGACTACATAACCCCTTGATTCACTCTTAAGTCACACTTGATTGACACTATCACTGCTTGGTTCACCTTCATTCACTCTATCCCATCTCGGTTTCACTTCCATCACACTTGGGTTGATCTATCACTCCAAATTTCCAATTTCCATCGCTCTTGATTCACCGTATCACCACTTGATTCGCCTTCATCCACTCTTAATTCACTCCTATTAACTCTTCATTATCTTAGCTCGCTCTATCTCATCATTACCTTTCATTTGAGTCCTGTCACCCAACTAAACCCTTTTAGTTCACCATCAATTCGCTCTTAGTTCACCTCTCTGTATACGCATTCTTTTCGTTATCATTACCATCATAACCATACTTACACTTATTAAAACCAATAATTCTCGGTTCTTGGCCACTTTCGGGTCTTTCGACCCATTTTTCCGGTTTGTCATGCTAATTATTCATAATTAATGTAGCGACCATCATTGTCATTTATCGATATTTATATTCCACATCTAATTTCCTATCGATTGATATCTAACGTTATGGGGTTTGTAATTACGGTAAGGTGTTACCGGTTTTTGTGCATATTTTTACATTTTCGAACCACTTTTTCAAGGTCACCTCCAAACGAGACACAGAGTTAAGGCTTTCACCTTATGAGAAGCGAAAGGTATAGAGAGTTATAGCATATTGTGCTGTGCTGTCACTAGGAGCCCCAAGTGCGTATGCACGAGCTCTCCAGCTACGGCTGCTGCGCCTTGCCATCTAACCGAGCTGCTTGCCATACATATTAACCGACGTCAAGCGAAATGTGAGATCTCTGCGAGTAGTGTGGCGAAAGATTTGTATCATTTAATTGACACGTGTGGAGCATAGTGACTGGCCGGATTTTTTATTGTTCCTTTTTTCTCTCTGCTTTACCATGCTTCGTCATTGACTTGTTATATAGCCCGGTATTGTAAAAGCGTTTTTGTGTATTCTGTTACTCTTGTAAGTTGTCTTAGCCACGTACGTATAAGCGCTACCCTTGTATAAGACGTTGTTTGTGAGGACAGCGCATGCGCTGCCGATTTCTTTTTGGCTTTCCTTTGTAGGTGTTTTGTCGCGACACCCGCCGTGGTTGCTTAGTGGCAATGGTGTTGGGCTGCTAAGCATGAAGTCGCGGGATCGAATCCCTGCCACGGCGGCCGCATGTCGATGGGGGCGAAATGCGAAAACACCCGTGTACTTAGATTTAGGTACATGTTAAAGAACCCCAGGTGGCCAAAATTATTCCGGAGGCCCCCTCTACAGCGTGCCTCATAATCGGATCGTGGTTTTGGCACGTGAAACACCATATGACAATTTTTTTTTGTCGCGCCACCCAATCATAGCTTTGAACCCGCACTAACTTTCCGCCTTTGAGTCATAGTTACTATAGTTGCCCATCAGCCGTCTGAAGGACCACAACTGCCGGCATCCCTTGCGGAAGCGGTGGCCTGGTGCAACTACTGATCAGATCGGTTTACGCTAACGGAGGTCAAGGATGACACTCTTAGCGAGTGTCGCTAACGGGTCGCCTCGCGTCTGCGTTGTCCTCTCACTCGTCGTCGACGAGTAAAGTGCCTAGTCGCCGCCGTGTGTAGCAGCCGCAGCGTATGAGACCTCGAGTTGCAACGCGGCCGGTTTCTCTCGCTGACCTGCTTCGCACGCGCGCGCGCGCTTTCAAGGGCAAGCGCAACGCGGCGAAGGTGACGGCAACTTGAGCAGCTATCGTCGTTCACGCCGCCGCCGGTGGTGCCGCGCTAGCGGAGCTTGGCGCTGCGCTCAAGCAGCGACCCGAGTGCAATCGCAGCGGAGTCGTCGCCGTCACAGCGAATTGCCAGGACGTGCACCATGCCAGTGGGTAGATCGAGAGAGAGCGCTGTGATTTCCCGACAGCGCCGACATGCGTGCAACATCGGGCGCTTTTGTATGTACAGGGGCTCTTCTATAGTGTGCTCGTCTTGTTTTCGCTGCACTATAAAATTTCAAGCGTGTAATCGTTCACCAAGGCGAGTACCTTTGCAGCGAGCAGCAGTGAGGGATTCGGAGACCGATCGGTGAAGCTCCTGCTCTTCCTGTCAACGACAGTGACCTGCGTTTTTAATGCGATGCCTTCTTCGCCCCATAAGAGGCATTTTGTTGTCGATAGGATTACAAAAAAAAAAAAAACGAAAGAAAAAACTTGCATCTGATGCAGTGACCGAACCCGTGTCAACAGTACAAAAGCGCGATACCCTATCAGGTATACACGCCTGTATGCTTCTATCGTACCAACATCAACTAGCGCTGTGAGATGATTGCTGCGTAAGCACGTCGTAAAAAGTGAGAGCGCGCCAGTTTCACTCATATGGTATTACCTTTGGGATCAGACCAGGTCGTTACGGGACACGTTTTAACGTTCCTTCACCAGAGTTGTGATGAACCTGTGGTCATTCTGTCATAGTCGTGCCGTCGTCGTCTTGTTGCTACCGACGTCACAAACACGCAATTGCTCGTCTTAAAAAATAATTAAATTATGGGGTTTTACGTGCGAGAACCACGATCTGATTATGAGGCACGCGTAATGGGGGAATAATTTGGACGAACTAGGGTGCACCTAAACGTGCACCTAAATCTAAGTACATGGTTGTTTTCGTCCCCATCGAAATGCGGCCGCCGTCGCCGGGATTCGATCCCACGACCTCGTGCTTAGCAGCCCAACACCATAGCCGCTAAGCAACCACGGCGGGTGTCTGCTGGCCTTGCACAAACATCTTGGTCAAACTGGCACAACGCTTTGTGGGACCCAAAATTATAGCGGATAGCCAGGTTGATGCCAGCGCAGCGCATTATCTTTACTTGGACCCTTCGAAAGAAATGTTTGCGCTCACGGATCTTTGATTTCATTTTATTGCGATAGCAATTATATGGACACTCAAAAGCAGATTTCTGCCGTCGGCGTCGCCGTCGCCGTCGCCGTCGCCGTGAGGTTCCGTATGACGTCATTTGGAGAAGAAATCGTCGCCGCGCGCCGAACGCTGTATGTGCGAGTGAAAGGGCGCGAGGGGCGCGTCTTTCACGGGGAGTGAACGCACGGCGGAGAACAAACGCGCGTTCTGCGCCGTGCTCGCTTAAGGGCTGCAGAAGTAGGCGTCTCTGTTCTCCTTCACAATCACCATGTATATAGAGCAAACGCGCCTTCTTCCGACGAGCGAGAGGCCGTGGGGGAGGGGGAGGGAAGGGAGGCGACGTTTAGCTGCGGCACGCAGTGCCTATTTATATCAGAGGCTCCGGCAACAGTCACCAACGCCGCACGCATTTTGAGCGAACGCGGGCAAAACGCCGATGGCGTCGACAACAGTTGTGCGTGTTGCCGATGCTGCTGCATGTCCAAGTTTATACAGCTGATAAAGCTAATATCATTACTTCGTATAGCTCTCTACAAGTTTGCTATCGCAATTGATGCTTCGCCTTTCAGGTGAAACTGCGACAACTTTTTTGCGCTCACCGCCGCGTTCTGTTTAAATGTGGTGAAGTGATAGTTTTATTGCGATAGCAATTATATGGACACTCAAAAGCAGATTTCTGCCGTCGGCGTCGCCGTCGCCGTGAGGTTCCGTATGACGTCATTTGGAGATGAAATCGTCGCCGCGCGCCGAACGCTGTATGTGCGAGTGAAAGGGCGCGAGGGGCGCGTCTTTCACGGGGAGTGAACGCACGGCGAACAAACGCGCGTTCTGCGCCGTGCTCGCTTAAGGGCTGCAGGAGTAGGCGTCTCTTTTCTCCTTTACAATCACCATATATGTAGAGCAAACGCGCCTTCTTCAGACGCGCGAGAGGCCGTGGGGGAGGGGGAGGGAAGGGAGGCGACGTTTAGCTGCGGCACCAAGTGCCTATTTATATCAGAGGCTCCAGCAACAGTCACCAACGCCGCACGCATTTTGAGCTAACGCGGGCAAAACGCCGATGGCGTCGACAACAGTTCTGCGTGTTGTTGCTACCAAAGCCGCTCACCTTACTTCGTATGACATTGCTGTGTTGCTATCGCATTCATTGCTTCGCCCTTAGGGCGAAACTGTGACATTTTTTCATGGTCCTTATCGTTCAGTGGAACACTTGGCTTCTTTCCCTGTCTGGATCCCCTCAAAAAGAAAAAAAAAAGACGGCAGATCGCACGCCCTGTAGGAATCGATGTTATGCGAAGGAGAGTGTGGGGAGCCGACTAAGTTAACGAAACGACCATGAAAGCACCAAGACCTACGGGGCTGTTTCGTGACATACATGATACGCATGTTATGATCTATCCTTTATGTCCGAACCCATTTCAGTGGCTTCTGAGTGTCTCTTTCCGCTGGTCATTGTTATTTTGGCTTAATCATGCTCGTGACTATGACTTCTACCATCACGCTTTAGTGTTTCCTTCACTTCGAATCCATATCCGAAGCCATTTCAGTGGTTTCTGAGTGTTAATTTTTTTCGCTGCATCATTGTCACTTTTGCATAGTCCGGCTCGTGATTATGAGTGAGTTCTATCGTCATCTTTTAGTGTTTCCTGCACTTAGTTAGTGCCCACCTCCGAACCCATTGCAGTGGTTTTTGAGTGTTAATCATTTTTCGCTGAGTCATTGCCATATTTGAAGATTCATGCTCATGACTTTGACTTCCATTATCATCTTTTAGTATTTCCTTCACTTAGTACCAACGTATGAATCGATTTCAGGGGGTTCTGAGTGTTAATCTTTTTTTCGCTGAGTCATTATCATTTTTGCTGGGTCACGCTCATGACTATAACTTCTACTATCATCCTTTAGTGTTTCCTTGACTTAGTACCCATGCCCGAACCAATTACAGTTACATACCAAGTTAACGAAACGACCATGAGAGCACCAAGACGAAGGCGGCTGTTTCATTACCTACATGACACACATTTCATGATATTCATGTGATGACCTATCATTTATGTTCGTCATACACTGTTGTCATACTATGCCAATTTTGGTACCTACCAAGTTAAGGAAACGACCATGAGGCTGCTATATAGATGGATGGATGGATGGATAGATAGATAGATAGATAGATAGATAGATAGATAGATAGATAGATACTGTGAAAGTGGCAAATGTTCGCCAAGAAATGCTTCGCATAAAAAAAAACTGCAATATCGCCACTGAGAGAATGAAGTGCTGCACAGAAGTTGGGTGCTCTCTCATTGCCGGGTTGTCGGCAACTAAATATTATAATGAATTCGGTGCCAAACGCTTCTTAAAAAATGTGGACAAATAACTGACCCGGAAAAGGAGGGTCATACGTATTCTAATAAAGAATGCAAACATGAAAAAAATATTAATGGCGATACGTCGAGCCCTAAAGTTGCCAAATCGAAATCTTTCTTGAAAGGTTTTGTCAAAAATGTGGTACACTTTGAAAAAGTTTCAGAAGACCGGCGGGTCAATCCAACAGCCCACTGTGCGTATAATTTCCATAGCCTACATTGTGTGCGGGAAGAAGAATGAACAGCCCGCATCCATTTTGCTCATGTGGTCCAAATCGGTCGCGCCATCCGACGCTATAAGTGGCAACAGTGCGTAGCCGCCGAGATGACGTATCAAAAGGAAGCGGAAGGGGGTCTTGGATTCATGTGATAAATATGGGATGAAAAAAAAAACAGCAGAAGAGAAAAGATGGACCGCTCAATATCACAACTTCGGATAGCATCACAGTTTCACGACAGTGAAAAGGTTAAGAAACTGTAAAGCAATCCCTTTGGCGACAATTATGTTCTTTGTATATACGCCAGCGAAGGAACTGCTATCCCACTCATCAAAAGTAAACAAGTGAGTACAGCATCTTAGAAAAGAATGTCGCAGTTTCGCCCGAAAGCCGAAGCATCAGTTGCGATAGCAAATTAGTAGAGTAGGGATAGTAGTTTTATCGGCTGCATAAACTTGACACGTTCGCTTACTAACTGAATTAACAAGCGTGGTGTCAGCGCGCACAAGCAAACATGAATAGATCACACTCGATGACCGCAGACAACCACTGTCAAAACGCGGCCGTGGGGAAGCGCGGCCGCCGCAGCGAGCGAAGGTTCGTGCGGTATATCGCTTGAACAGAAACTGAGCGGCGTAAGGCACAGCGCATATAAAGGTCAGAGCCGTGTGGAGATCGCTTTCAAGATACGGTGCGCGCGACAACACCGACAGCCGGCACAGGCGCAAAGTACAAGAACGCATTTGTTGGCAGAGTAAAAGCCGCCCCTCCCTCCCTCCCTCCCTCCTGCGCTGCCTTCCCGCTTTGCTCCTTTAGCGTGGGAGATTGCATCACCAGTTAGCCTTGCACCCGTTTGCAAGATACGCATTTGGTGCCGCAGCACAGCGTCGCTCCACCCCCTCCCTCCCATACCCCCACAGCGTTTCGCGCGACGGAAGTCGCGTTTGCTCTCCGCTGTGCGTTCGCTCTCCGTGAAGGCGCGCGTCCCCGGCGCGCTTTCACTCGCACATACGGCGCTCGGCGACGATTTTATCGCCCTTGGACTTTATACGGAACCTCACGGCGACGGCGACGCCGATGGCAGAAATCCGCTTGAAGTGTTTTTATTGTTATCGCAATAAAAAAATAGTAAGGCTGTATCAGGGACGCAGCCGCAGTGGGGATGTGAAACGTCCTGTGCGTGCTGCAGACGGTGTAAGTTGGCTATACTCGCAGACAATTTTCTGTGGCAATGAAGGGAAAGCTACGGAGGCAAAGCGCGCACAAGTGAGAGTACTTATGAAAAGAGTCCCGCGTTTTAATCCAAGTCGGTTTAGGCTGCGGAAGAGAAAACATAAACAGCGCATTAGCAACAGTTAAATAAGAGAGAACACACCACTGATTGTAAAAGTTTACTTATTTTGGGGCTTATTCCCTTCCGCGTCTGGGCAAACGCGAAACGGTCGCATGTGGAAGCTGCGTCGATTCAGCGTCTGTTCCGAGTAACCGAGAAGCGCTGCCAAATGCTGCCGGACTACTTGGCGCGGTAAGATATATGCAGCTTCCACGCGCCCGTAGCTTTCCCTTCATTGGCACAGAAACTTGTCCGCGAGTATAGTGTAGAGAAATACCGAAACGAAATACGTCGTCGTCGTCAGCTGCTGCTGCTGCTGTCTTCATGCATTTGTTTAATTCATTGTCTGCATTCATTTGTCGTAACACATGAGCTACAAGCTGATAATTCATTTTGGTTTTTAGGTCTGACGATTCTCTTTAGGGATAATCATCTGTGCTGGGCGTACGACCCCACAGCTTACAAGCCTCTCTGGACATTTAACTCGGCGCATACAAAGCTCGCCAAACGGTGAATCGTTACCCTGTGCTTCAAAAGCGTCCTTTCAAGGCCATGCCACCACTTAAGGAGAAATAGCTTCGAAAAGCAGGCTCAAAGGCGTCAGAATTCGGGGTATCCCACCCTCCCCCCCCCCTTGTCTGCTGATGGCAGTAGCGGAAGGCTTGCTTAAGCTGCAAAAAAAAAAAAAGAAAACAATGAGCGCTTTACCAGTAAAACGCAGAACTTTACTAGCAAAACTGAAAAAGAGGGTAACCGGCATTCCGTACATTCACACTTAGTCCCATAATTGTAAAAAACGTTGGTGGGCGTGCTGGCATCGATGCACTGTTTTTTGCACCAGATAAACGGTCGCACCTATGCCGGCAGGTCAACCGCGTTCACAATAAAAAATTAAAGTATCAAAACCGAGCATATGAATCACTTTATTGCATGCGCAGTAGGTGTCGTTTACAACATCCCTCTTTACTGCGGCCGTCAATACGTCGGGCAGAGACAATGCGGTCTCTATGAAAGATTAAAAGAGCATAACAACCACGTTTTTACCTCTGTGTCTGGCCATTTCGGCATTCATTGCCCAACCGTCACTGGAGACCAATTGCCGAAGCCACACAATCATCAGTCGCCACAAAAGGAAACTAGAGGGACATTGTAGGCGCATGCAATACACAAATCCGGAGCGCGCTGTGTGTGTGTGTGTGTGTGTGTAAGATCTGTTGACGTGTCACCTTCTGTTCTGCCATGGCGTGGCATATAAGCCTTGACTGTGTGCGCAATAAAACTGTTGCAAGTCAGCGCTCTTTCTTTTCCCTTCTCTAACTTCCCAAGTCGGTCGTCGCGCTGCTAGCCAAATATTCACATTGGCGATCCTTGAATTGGCATTGAATCAATCAAAATATGTGAGTCGCATGGTCACAGAGATAGGCGTACTTTGCTTGTGCCAACGCCAATTAATGTTTGACAGCGAAGCTGTCTACGGGTAGGGTTCCGTGGATTTTTCGTGTCCGTCAAGAAATATGCGTGTGCGAAAGCTCATTTCCCGAACTTGATGCAAGATCACTTAATTATATGCAAAAGCTTATACGTCTCATCATTATATGCATTTTCAGTGGATTAGTTATGACTAGGCACCACTTTCAAAATCAGTAGACTCGTAGGTGACAGTGAGTATCCAACACAACACACCCTGTTGCGATAATAGGGGTTTCTCAAAGATTGGCCGCTGTGCGACCCACGTCGGCCATGTGTACGCTCGCGCCACCCTCTCTTTGTCCTCGTCCCAAGCGCTTGCGTGCCTAGTTTCCTTCAGCTCTCCCGGCGTGGCGGTCCCGTCACGCGTGTCTAGTTCCCTCCGGCTCCCCGAGGTGGCGGTAGTCATCCACGCTAAGGTTTGCCGCCGATCAAGACCGCCGATCAAAATAAAAGTGCGTGCGTGTATCTTTCTTCGGGATGACCGCTGTCGCCGCTCAAGAGAATTAAATTTGCTCAGAGCTTTGATCTAAGTTGTGTATCACTTCTATGTCGTGTGCTAAACTGCTTCGCTGGTAATCCACCTTCACATCAGCTGAATGGCGCGTGATTTTTTAAACAGTCGGTACCTGCATCACATCGCATAGCAACAGTTTCATTTAAAAAGCGAGACCACGTGAGCGCACTCCAGAGACCAAGCAATAGAACACTTGCAAAAATTGTCAACCTTACCGTTGTCCTTTGTGTTTGTCAGGTCGTATGGCAACACATTTTCTAATAAAGCAAAAGCCGATTGAGCATATATTGTACTGACTTTGGGATCGGCCCAGGCCATACCGAAACAAGTTATAATGTTTCTTGACAGGAGCACAACAAATTTCATCGTATCATCTACGCCTTATTGCCGCTGTCGTTACACATACAATCTTGCGTGACGCACACAATAGCCTGTCCTAAACAAACACCTTGGTACATCTGGTAGCGCCCTGCAGTGCTCTAAACAAGGCTATATAGCCGTTTACCTGTAAAATACTTCGCGTAACATAGATGGAACTTGAATTTGTAGTTTATTTTAAATTCGCTTACGAAAAGAAACAAACCTTGGAAAGCAAGGCTAAAGGTTAAACTTATCGTTCATAGCTGACCAAGACATGTCCTCCCAAAACAATAAAATAAATAAATAAATATAATTACTTCCAATGCTTATAAGCACATATCGGTTACAATATACATGTATATGTGAGCACATGGAGGAATGTTAAGTATTAGTACATAAACATTATCGAGGAAGCACGAAATAGAAATGTATCAAAAGCAGTGTTATATGCACAGAGAAAGCTCTCACTAGTACAAACGGAATAAATTAAATTCTGGGGTTTTACGTGCCAACGCCACGATCTGATTATGAGGCACGCCGTAGTGATCGACCCCGGATTACTTTTGTCCACTTTGGGTTCTTTAACTGACAACCGATATTTATGGACCCAGTTTTTTATGGCGCAACGAAAAGCTCACCCTCGGTAGTGTTTACATATGCAGCGGTTACTTCCAAAAGTGCGTGGATATTTTGTAAGCAGAATTTTTCGATCTGAGCAGCCTCTAAAAAAATAGAGTCCCTCCTCCAGCAACGCTGAGAAGTGATAGCGATGCCGGTAGCCCGCCTCGCAAATTGTGAAAGCCGCCCATCGTCCTGCTTTCACTGCAGGAAGTGCAACTGTGGTTAACCACCTATATTGTGAATTTCGAGCCACTTTTAAAGATAAATAGACTGGTACAATAAGTTTGCGTTGCTGTACAGACCTTTCTTATAGCTGCACCGCGTTTTTTCCCCAAGTACACGCCACGATCTTTCTAACCGCGGGGTTATCTCAATTCATGTTCTGAGCGGTTGTCTGTCCCTTTAAGGTACAGTACAAGTTGAAACGTCTGATGTCATTAGGAGAGAGTGAATAGAATACTTGTATTTTTGGAAGCCTAACTCTCAGATGCCAATTCAAGTACTGCAGTTAACATATTTAAAATGCACGGTATCTAATAAGTAAGCTTCTGGAAATCGTGGTTAATACGGACCCTATAGACCTGATATTGTAGACTTCTGAAGTTGTAGGTTCTGTGTACTGAATGTATCTTTCTTTAAAAATTTCCCATAACCTATTTGTTAGGATTTTTAATAACCATATAAAGCGCTGGGGAGCAGCTGTAGCGATCAGCCGTAAGTCTGAAGATACAAAGTCGAAAAATGTGCACTGTTGTCGGTTGCTAAGATAATCCGAGAATAGTTTTAACGCGATGCCTCTAGTCCCACACTGTGAGCGATATGTCATGTCATATGTCAGGTTTGTGAGCAATATGTCATGTTTAATCGCGTCACACAGTTTGCGCGTATCTAAGAAAATACAGATTGTTACAATATCCCTGTTTTTTCAATATTGTGGAGTATTCCGTATTACATTGGAAGCACCGCCGATGCACTTGAGCGGCTTTTTGGAATCCGTATCGCTTTGCGAGAAGGCTGTTTTTCTCGAAGTAGCGCAGGTTGACAAGTTGTTCACTATCCTTGTTTTTCGTGCAAACGACCATTGCCTCGTTTAGTTCCAATGCGACACATTTGCATTCCTTTGAAATGGCTGCCGGCCACACCACCACAGCTCATCATTTGCATTCACGGTGACTCGCTGCATTGTTGACACTCGCAGGGACGGTCGAAAAGGACGACTGCGGAGGACACGGCGCACAAAAAATGACACTTTACTCTCTGCTGCGACCCACAACAGCCATTTAGTTTCTCTTCTTGGACAACTTTTTCGTTTTATGGTCTTTCTGCGCCTCGAGGTTGCAGTACTGGGGAATTGCTAGCAGTTCTCGCAAGCGTCAACAACGTGCAGTGCCTGTGGGGTGATGTATGCTAACGAGCTTTGCGGAAAGTCTGTATATATTTCGCAGCACGCGTTCCATTTATGTGTAAATCACGCGAGGGGAGCGCATCTTTGCAAAAGCAGAGCGCCTTTGATGTCTCTACACATATGCATAACCACATATATAATAGCACCATTCGCCTATGATGATATGAATATTTGTGTTTTCTAGGGATATGGTCGTGAGCTACATCCGATGTACGTCGTTTCGCCATGCTTGTGTTCACGCTGGAAACTGAAATGAAAGTAATATGAAATGACCGAGGAAGTGGTCTGGGGCTTTTATTGGGTTTGTCTGGAAGGCAGTATGGCCATGGTGATGGCCCGGCTGAACTTGATCGAACTCGCTCTTCAAAGATACAAATTCGTGCTGCTATGGTAAAACGCTCGCAGCGACGCACCTCGGTTGGCAGCGTCTGCTGAAAATATGTGAAGATGGTGAGCAGGTGCGCGTGTTATAAACAAGACAGACGCTCGCAAGCAAACGGTGACTTGAAACGATCTACCGTTGTCCAACAATGGATGTCTGGGGCTGATGGAAATGTTACGACAACGGAACCGGTCTTCGCCCCAACCAAAGGAAGTAGGCCTCGCCTACTTTTTGCCCCATGTGTTCTGTTATTAAAAAAATGGCCGCATATCTGCTTGCTTCGCTGCAAATGACGTCGAAAGACGATAGTCTTCCGCCGCCCCTGATACGTAACACCCTCTCTTCTCCTCCCTCCCACCCCTCACGCTTTCCCCCCCTCTCACTCTTCCCATGATAGTTGCAATGGAGGTTTTGCTGAATTCAATTGAAATTTCCCGCGTTTGTCCTGCTCTTGCGCCATCTGTTGAGACATTTTATAACTGTTGGCTTAAAGCCGGCTACAAAGCCGCGGCTTCAGTTGGCTTGTTTTTAACACGTAGCGTCTCTTCGACACCATTTCTAACGCGTTGATTTTTCATTTACTAACGTAAAAACCAGTCGAATGTGTATTTTTAAATAAATGAACGCTGCGGATCACGGTTATGTACAAATATTTTCCCCCAAATAGGCCTGAAGTTTCATTCGCGCTGTATAATGTTGACTTGTATGACCCCGTGCCACCAATGCTAGTAGCTTGGTTGGTTCTGGCCGGGTGGTTGAATCGGTGTTGGCCGGGCGGTTCAATCGAGTGACAGACAGACAGACAGGCAGACACTGGACCTCTTCGATTATCCGTTCCTGACAGTCCCGGGCTGCCTGAGACGGTGCTTTCAGCCAATGAGCGTTGCGTATGCAGTCTTTCGGACAGTCCGGGACTGTCAGAGACGGATAATCGAAGAGGCCCAATGTTTTTCGCGTTCAGGTGGCCCAAGAAAGACTATCGTCTTTAATACTGCAAAGCTTTCAAAAAATGGGTCAAGTTTTGTAACCAGCGTCAAAATCAGCCTACACATGCTAAAAGCCTGACGCGCCTGTTCACGAAAACAGCTACGTTTGCCATTGTTATAATTTCTTGAGTTTCAAGCATGACATGCTTTTAGCTCTCGTTGTAGGCAACCTTCAAGTGACTGAACAAATAAAGCTTCGCCTTTAAGAGTAGAACGCGATAGCGTTATCGGGACCCGTTCCGGCATGCACGTTCCGGCATGTGTAAACGGCTGCGTAAGACGCTGTGGCCTCTCCCCCTTACTAGAGAGTACTGCACGTTTCTAACGCGTTTGTGCTAGCGTCCCCTTAAGCGGGAGATGGTGCAATTATAATGAAGGGCGCTGTTATAAAATAGGAATGACGTCACATATGGCGCGTATCATTGGTGGAAGTCAATCGTTCGATTTAGTGCGGCGAGACTGGGCGAATTACACGGAAGTTTCACGGTTTACCGATGATTCCCTCCGGAGCTTCGCCCACTCATCATCATTCACCCCGTGGATATGCGGTGTTTTATTGCGATAGCAATGATATGGACACTCCAAAGCAGATTTCTGCCGTCGGCGTCGCCGCCGTCGTCGCCGTCGCCGTGAGGTTCGGTATGACGTCAATGGAGATGAAATCGTCGCCGCGCGCCAAACGCTGTATGTGCGAGTGAAAGGGCGCGAGGGACGCGCGCTTTCACGGGGAGTGAACGCACGGCGGAGAACAAAAGCGCGTTCTGCGCCGTGTTCCCTTAAGGGCTGCAGAAGTAGGCGTCCCTTTCCTCCTTTACAATCACCATATATGTAGAGCAAACGCGCTTTCTTACGACACACGAAAGGCCGTGGGGGGGGGGGGGGGAGGGAAGGGAGGCGACGTTTAGCTGCGGCACCAAGTGCCTATTTATATCAGAGGCTCCGGCAACAGTCACCAACACCGCATGCATTTTGTGCGAACGCGGGCAAAACGCCGACGGCGTCGACAACAGTTCTGCGTGTTGCCGGTGCTGCTGCATGTCCAAGTTTATACAGCTGATAAAGCTACTATCCTTACTCCGTATAGCTCTCTACAAATTTGCTATCGCAATTGATGCTTCGCCTTTCAGGTGAAACTGCGACAACTTTTTTTTACACTGTGACGTGATCGGGAGACCATACCGAAACGAAGACTTCCGTGACCCGCTGCAAGAGCTGGGTGTACTGAAAGACGTGACGTATAGAGCCCGTCCAAATGACGCATGTGTGGTTGATCAAGCTACGAACGCCAGAGGCAAAGGAAGTGCTGGTTGACGCGGGTGGCTTGGAGGTCAAAGGGCGTTTCTGCGCCGTCATTGGCCCTGTACAGCAAGACATCACACTCAAAGTGCACTGGGTTCCATTCCACGTTACCGGGGAAGCACTGAACCACTATGGCGAAGTGAAAGAAGTACGACAAGAGGATTGGAAGGTGAGAGGTTTCGAACAAGCCGAGTCCACTACGCGTATTGTGCGGATGACGCTCAGAGAGGATTTAACACAGGACGCTTTGCCCCATTTGTGCAAGATCTTTGGTGGTTCAGTGCTCGTTGTCGTTCCCGGCAGAGCTCCAATTTGCCTTCCTTGTCGACGCAAAAGACGCGTTAGGCGAGACTGCAGAGTGACAAGGTGTGCTCAGTGCCGGGAATTTGGCCATGAAGCACAAGACTGCGTGCGTACATATGCAAGAGTTACTAGCAGCAAGCAACCTGACGACGAGGGTCTCGAATTGATGGAGGAAGAGGTAACGGAGAAACTGACATCGTCCTTAGAAATGCAGGCTGAACAGGGGGGCTAGTGACGCGGAAAAGGTGGCAACGCCATCCGCGTCGACAGAGGACGACACTGCAGGAAGAAAGCAGAGACAAAGAAGAATGAATGAAGAAGTGAGAACGCCTCCTGCACCCGAAGACGCGGATCATGGGCGTGACGCGTTGAACGTGGAGATGGATGCGGAGCCAGACACACCATATGAGACAACTGATGAGATGGCCACTGAGGAGCCGGCTACACCTTGAAATGGTATCGACGTGATGCTCCAGATGAGGAGACGCCGGGGGACAGTGTTCAATGCCTGGAGCCGCAGTGGATGGTGGTCCGGTCGACCCGTGCCAAGAAAGGAAAGTAACGCCCCAGCGCAAAGGTCAGCGTCGCTCAGCCGAGAAGGGCAGGCGACGCAGTGACCAACGTGACTGGCGTCGCGGGTGCCCGTTCTCCACAAGAAAAGTAGAAAGTTACCTATCAAGAAAGGGGTCAGGCAAGGAGACAGAATCTCCCCAATGCTATTCACTACATACTTAGAAGAAGTATTCAAGCTCTTAGACTGGGAAGGCTTAGGAGTGAGGATCAACTGCGAATATCTAAGCAACCTTCGGTTTGCAGATGCAATTGTCCCATTCAGCAACAATGGAGACGAATTACAGCAAATGATTGAGGACCTTAATCGAGAAAGTGTAAGAATTGGGTTGAAGATGAATATGCAGAAGACAAAGATAATGTTCAATAGCCAGCAAGGGAACAAGAATTCAGGATTGCCAGTCAGCCTCTAGAGTCTGTAAAGGAGTACGTTTATCTAGGTCAATTACTCCCAGGGGACCCTGATCACGAGAAAGAAATTTAGAGAAGAATAAAATTGGGTTGGAGTGCATATGGCAGGCATTGCCAAATCTAGACTGGGAGCTTACCACTGTCGTTGAAAAGAAAAGTGTACAATCATTGCATTCTTCCGGTGCTAACATATGGGGCAGAAACTTGGAGGTTAACAAAGAAGCTCGAGAACAAGTTAAGGACCGCACAAAGAGCGATGGAACGAAAAATCTTAGGACTAACGTTAAGAGACAGGAAGAGAGCGGTGTGGATCAGAGAACAAACGGGGATAGCCGATATTCTAGTTGACAATAAGCGGAAGAAATGGAGCTGGGCAGGCCATGTAATGCGCAGGATGGGTAACCGGTGGAGCATTAGGGTTACAGAATGGATACCAAGAGAAGGGAAGCGCAGTCGAGGTCGGCAGAAAACCAGATGGGATGATGAGGTTAGGAAATTTGCAGGCGCAAGTTGGAATACGCTAGCGCAAGACAGGGGTAATTGGAGATCGCAGGAGGTGGCCTTCGTCCTGCAGTGGACATAAAATGTAGGCTGCTGCTGATGATGATGACTACAACTAAACCTGGGAGTGTTAGCCGGCGCCGTGCACGGCCTTGACGGCGGATGTGGGACATTCTTTCTTGGCGCAGGCGTCACGTGTACGTGATCTTTTTGGGTGAAGGCAACTGGTTAATAAACCCACACATGCTACCCGAAGGCATCCAAGATGTAATAAACGGCTACTCCTGTTCCCATAGAAATACATCCAATGGAAGAACACGGGAGCGGAAAAAATAACACACAACACACTCAGACGCAACGTCCACTTATTTAACTATTTCAAACACACTCAATCAACAGAAGTATTTGTTGGAAACTCTGCTCAATATTTTGCGTGGATATCGCACGATTTCAAATGACGAAAATGAAATCGTTGCACAGTGCGTGATGCCATTATAAAATATACCGAAGTGCGTCTCTTCGCGAGTGAGTCTCTCCCGCACTACCTTTTATTTATTTTTTATTTTTTAGAACAGCTCGCTGTCGTCGCTGGCACAACCCCTGCGGCGGCACGCGGCTGGGACATTGAGACGCAGATCCTGGGAGCAATTTTCGGTATAGATAGTAAAATTGCGTTATTTCTTGATAGGATAAGGCACAATGAGAACTTATTCACCTAACGATAACACTGCCTGCCGGCCTCTGTGCGTTTTCAACGTTGCCGTCCGAATCAAGCGCTTGCCACCTGTTACTCGTAGACATCTGGTAGTGCCAGATGCTTCTACCAGAATAGCTAAAGCCGCAATGACGTCGTAGTGCTCTAAGGCTTCGTACATGTGGAATGGTGTCATAATATACCCGCGCATTAAATAGAAGCAATACTAGCGCGAACACTAATATTGGGTTATGGCGGTTCCCATATATCGGTGGAATTTCCACGCAGTTGGCTTGAAGAGAATGCCTTGATTTCGCAAGCGAGAGATGAAGGTTTGCTTTGCTTTATACCAGTCAATCAAGTTTCCGTTCTTGTGTCCAGGGTTGACTGACCAAGGTTGAGTTCACCCAACGTCATAAACTATTAAAGCGCCACTCAATGGTTCTATAAGTATTTCATAGTTCACTCTGTTGGACACACGCGGGATGGATACGGATTCTGTTAAAGGTTATTATTTCCGTTAGCAGGGGACACAAAACGTACGTGATTATTTAGGCTGTCGCATGTTCCAGCGGCGTTCTCCACCATACCATAAACTGTACATTCGTTTTGTTACGGCGTGAATAGCCAACACCGCACAGAGAACACTACGCACACAAGGGCCCCTGCCAACTGTTTATTGAAACGAAGGCGTCAGGAGAAGCAATATTTTTCCGCGCATGCGCAATACAGCGACAGACCGAACATTGCAAATTTTTTTTTCCGCCTCTGTGCTCATCATGCGTACATGTAAAAAAAAAAAGACAAAAAAAACTCTATATTAGTAGCATATATGGAACATGTGATCGTTAACGCAAGGATGTATTTTCTTCTTCGTCTAGAAAGCCTCCAATAGTTATCGTGCTGTTTGCTCGCCGCTTTTACTCGGAATCCTGGCATGCGAAAAAGCAATCGTGAACGGTCGCGTGCATAGGACATAGAATCGTTGCACGATTGTAGCCCTGTTGTGTATTATAACTGTCCCGCTCAGAGGCGCAAGCGGATTGCTGGTACAAGTACAAACAAAAGTGATAAAGAAATGCGCACTAACACACTGGTTCTTTCGTAAGCATGATCAGACTATTTATGTTCGCGGCCAGGGCAGAGGCCTCTCCCTGCGATTTCCAATTACCCGTGTCTTGTTTCAGCTGACTCCACATGAAGCCTGCAAGTTTGCTAATTTCATCTTAACGCTTAGTTTTCTGCCATTCTCTACGGCGTTTTTCTTTCGGCACTGCCCATTCTGTAACTCTGGCTCCTTCAGTTATACACATTCGTCTAGGCGACTCATTTTTGTTATGTCTGTGCAGTGGTGGCAAGCGATATACCACGAGCGATGCGCTTAGGGTAAATTGAACACTCTGCTTACCTGAAGTATCTGCATTTTGTTTCTAAATGAAATGCATTGCACAGGCGACCGCTTGGGTGAAAGCAGTATACCGTGCATGAGCGGACGTTTGACGCGGGACGTTCCGGTAGCAATTGTGAAAGAATTCTTTCTGCTTTCTATAGTAATGCTTGCTTTATATAATTAACTGGTGCATGTAATTCCAATGGGTGATTAATTTTTAATGAAGAAACATTGCATTACTGACTGTGCAGTAAATAAATATTTAATTATTGTAATTACGATGACTAACTATTAAATGCACAGAACAGTCGTAGTACCACATTGACTTGCTTTCAAAAATGTCTGCAGCAACTTGGCATAAAATTATGCAAACTTCGCACATTACCGACAGTCGATCATAAATCGTTACGGTATAGGGGCTAACAGATCAATAGTTGTCAGTTCTGAGCATTACAAGGCCTGCTAGACTCAATTTCTCACGTATTCAGAAACTCAGCTTAACTTGAAGTCCGTGCTTGACTTCATTTAAAGGACGCCTGTCGGGAACCCGCCATAGGAAACGCTATGAGCGTCTTGGGCACGTTCACGCCAGGCGTTATTAAAATCAAGTGAAGCATGGGCTTCAAGTTAAGATGCGTTTCTGAATACGGGGGGCCTGCTCCCCGAACCCAATCGCAGCAGCAGGGGGCGTATTCTGCGAAGATAACTTCGGCGATACTATCGCCTTCGCGTGACGTAGTGCTCTAGCGTGGGCCTCAAGTTAAGGTACATTTCTGAACACGGGGTTAAGCTCAACTAGAATATCGACTACTATGACATATTACTCGGGTGCAAAATACATCGCCTCGTGCGGTGTAGCGCGCACACCACTCGAAATGAGATGAGAAGTGCCCCAAAGCAGCAACGCCTACGTTGTCGTAGCTCAATCTCATCTGCCAGCTTCCTGTGCGAGCGCGTCAGAGAAGATTGCCTTTCTTGCGTGACGGGCCGGCGGAATCAGCGATATTGATTGGCCGCGTGACCTATGTCTTGTACCCGACACTAGCTGGAGTACGTATTTCGCAGCAGGTATACGTACAATCACGGAGGCCAACCTGCCAAGGTCAGCTGACTGGCGTGGCACCGTTCGACAAGATGAGAAGTTTCATCGACGTGATGTCGCCTTCTCACTATAGCGAGAATGGCCTGGACGTGACAATTTAGCCGGGAAAAGAAAGCGCTGGCAGGAAGAGTTGTTTGTGTCGCTTTGAATAACTGCATGCGTTTTGGGCTTTTATTCACTTCTTGACACAACTCTTGGAAAAGTGGCGCTTTGTAATACGTTTCTGCTTTTTTTTTTACCGTAGGTGACGAGGCTATCAGCAGAACCCATGCTTTCGACGTGCTCGTAATCTCAAACATGATCCCTTGTAAGAACTTTTGCAACCAGTGTAATCGAAAAACTTGGCCTTTCACCCGGAGTCAATATGTCGCAGAAGTACAAGAACAAACATGAAAGCTGTAGGTTTCGTGGAAACAGAAGTGACACGCAGTTGCTTAGCAGTGGCAACAGCCTCCCATAACCTTGAATAATCCCGAGCCTAAGTTGTTAGGATGGTGTTCAGCTACAGATGTTCACGCTGAAATGTGACATAGAGGGTGGCGTTTTTTCGAATTAAATGCTAATAAAATGTGTAGAGAGGAGGTGGTTTTGGCACATCCAACCACCGCAGGCTGGTCATATTTTTTTTCAAATGGGGTGAAATTAAAGCAGGTAGCTTTTGTCTTCTCGTCAACGTGACGGCTGCTACTTGATTGTTAGCATGATGCTCACTCGCAACGTGGTGTGAAATGCGCAGCAGGACACATTTGTAGTTTGTACGCACATATTTATTTATTCATAAACTATGCCGGATCGCCTTTGTGGGCTTACAAGCTAATCGAATCGAAGGACGTCATGCGCAGGGTGTCAAGGTGCTGTATGCTAATGCTGCCAAGAAGGACAAGTGTGCTGCTACTGCCAGTTACTTCCCTGAAATCGAAGACGTTACAGTCACAATGCTCTCCGATGTGACCCTATTGGTCACTGGCCTCTAGCTTCTGGCTATATAAGAAGAATACAGATCATGAATAATTGCCGAGGCAGGCGTCCCGCAAAGTACTGTTGCTGCAATTCACCACCTCCAGCACATGTCAGACATACGCCGATATACAAGAAGCCTGTAGGGACTGCCAAGCGAATGGAGTCGATTACTGCGTTCTTAGCCAAATATATGTATGACAAGAAGCTTTGCACCTTTTATAACACAGATTCCAGAACATGCCGATATTCAAGGCTATGAGCTTGCGCGCGAGGACTCGCGTGCTTTTCTCGCCTCCGCTAATTTGGCTCCCAACAATTTATACATTGGTCAAACATCTCTTCTGGAATCAGTTACAAAACCCGCAACACAGTTTTCCGTTTTCCGTTTTCCATTCTTCTTTTTCTATACAAAGGAGGAGGAGAGTAAAAAGAAAGGCAGTGGGGTCAATCGGTCGGTTTGCTGACTAGCTTCTTCTTGTGAAGCGCAATACTAAAAGAGACGAAGACACAAAAAATGAAGAAAATAATCAGCACTTCAGGATGAAGTATACACCAGTTCGGCCAGCTGTAGGTTTTGTTAGCATCCTTACATCGGGGCAAGGGGTCGACATAGGAGGGCCAGGTGAAAAGGGATTTACACTTCAGACGAATTTTCGCCGTCGTATTGACCGTGGTGTTCTGCATAATGTCCAAGTTCGGCAGGATCGCGCCCCGCACGCCGTACGCTGCGAGTGCGACGGAAAGCGTGCGAGGGTGTGCCTGGAAGGATGGTGGCTTGGTGCTCACGTCCTTCCCGCGTTTCCAATGATGGAGGTCACTTGTTTAAGCGCGCGCTAGGGGAGTAGAGTATGCGTCTCTTCTTCTAGCCCGACCGTGGTTGTGCATGGCTATACGTGCGGCTGAGCGCATACGCGGCCCACGCGCCTTATCTTTAAGGTAAAGTGGGACGGTTGTACATCTAAGTAAGGAAAAAAATTCCTGACTTAGATGTGCGATTCATCGAAGAAAATATTGCAGAAAAAATATGTTCCTACGCTGTGTTTTGAAAAAGACATCAAAATGTATAACACACGCAGCTATGAAATCGGTACTGAAAGCACCTGTTCCATGTGTAACATAAAAGTGCCTAAATTATGCAGTAATTCTTGTGTTCTAATGCTATTATTAGGTTCAAAGAAGTAATTACTGTTTAAGGGCAGACATTCTTGGACAAAAAGCTCAGACAATGCGGACGCACGACGTTTGAAACACGTTGTTTGCATTCAGCTTTCTTCTTGCTCGTTGAAGTAACAGCGGTATGTCTTTCTTGGTTGTGTTAATAGATTAAGGTTTTCTAATTTAAACTGACAGCTATGAAATGGTGAATTTCAGAGTTCAAAGGCGAGAGAAACGAAGGTTTGCTGATAATGCCTACACAAAAGCCGCAGTGCGCGAAGGACCCGGTGATGGGAGTGGATCAGGAAGAGCATCGAAACTTCGTAATTAGGAGGGTGGCTACAGTATTCTGGAGGCAAAGTCTGCACTGTAAAGAGATAATCTTAGATCTTTCCACTCCGTCAAATGTTGCCTTGGCCCGAATGAATGCTTCACTTTATCTATTTGGCAAAGGGCAGCAAAGAACCTTCCGACTTTCAAGTTTGCTCTCTGTGGTGCTCTGTGTCATTTTAGCAGTGTCAACAGTGGCACACTTTACATGCTGAAACAAGTTAGAATATAAGCTGGGCTTTGCACAACGACAACTTGTCTCACAAATCACAGGTCGCTCAATGCGAAGGCCTTCCGTGACAATACTGATGCTACAGAATAAGCTAGAAAAACAAAGACGAAGTCCAACATGGGCAAAAGCAGACAAAAACAACTTTCAAGAGAAGACGGGCCAAGAATTTAGGTGATTTTAGCACTCATAAACGTTGTTTGTCTACGCTGCAGGCGTCTCACAATTTCTTTGTTGATCTTCTCAGAACCCATATATTCTTTTTTGCCATTCTTTCATACGCCAACAAGCCTAGCTTTTCTTTTATAATGAACATTTTTAAATGAAGCTGCATACTTATTCCTTACATAGTTGGGTTTGCAAGGGACCACAATAAATAAAATCGTACGATTTTTCATATGGCTTCGTTTTGTATCAAGGCATACGGATCAGAATAGTGTTATTTTTGTGTTATTTCATCGTTAGACTCCAAGAATTTCTCCGATCTCGTTAGTTTTGGTTCATTGCACAGGTCAAAACGTTACCTTATGTATTCTCAATGAATTGGTTGGCAGTGAAGAGCTAAATTAAAATTAAATGTGCTGGTGTGCGACCATTGCTGGTGTGCTAACAATTTTGAAAACAAAGAAATATAGAAACAATTTCAGACATCCTATAAGACTGTTTCACAAGAAAAAATTGTGCTCTATATTGAATACGAATTGAATACTGCCAGAAGCAAATCCAATCGGATCGAGCATGTAATAGTTTTCGACAAGTTTTTCAATATTGAGCAGTCATTTTCGGAATAGATATAAACGATGTTCACATCCTAGTATTGATAACGTTGGCAAGTCTATGTCATTGATGCACATTATGAAGCGTTATTTATTAAAAGCAGAAATAAACCATTAGGAACAACTAACCAGTTTGTTAGCATACACAGGACCCTTCCGACAGTGCGATTGATTGCTGTACAGCCGGTCAAGTCTGGCTCCCCGAGTGGCACAGCCTGCTGTTACGATTTGGTTCGGGGAGCAGGGTTAATTGTGAGAGTCAGAGACGCCTCCGAGGACAGCAAGGAGAAACGGGGGAAAGCACGGTACACAATCATATTGTGGGCATTGTGGGCATTTATTATGCTTTTCATTGTCATCTGTACATGATCATCATGACGTGGGGTTCACATGGGATTCTTCTTCATCATCGCTTGTGGGGCTCTCTCTTGTGTGTGAGCTGTGCTTTGGGCGCGATCGGTTCGCCGCATCTCCGACGCGCAATATCTTGGCTTTGCCGCAAGGCCTATGCCTCCTCATGTCTCGGATACCAATCTGCGGGACGTTGTCAAGGAGGAATTGGCATCCATGACTGGTCTTCACTGCCGCCATTTTACCATCGTTACAGATCATCATGCATTATGCTGGCTTTCGACGCTGAAGAACTTGTCTGGACGACTTGGTCGGTGAATTCTTCGTCTGGAAGAACACGACTTTATTATTACCTACAAGTGCGGTAAAAAACACCAGGATGCAGACGCGCTTTCTCGCTGTTCGCTTCCTACGACACCATGCAACGGTCCTCCAACTACCTTCTGTGACAAGCTTTCGCACGATTCCTCTTCACATGCTTTCTCGTTGGACACTGTAGACGAGATGCCACCACACGACAACAGATTATTCCAATCTCACCAACTTGCTGACTATTACTGTCGGCGCATCATAGACCACCTTCAAGGAGCTTCGCGTCCATCTAACGCCCGCCTTCGTTGACAGCTGACGCAATTTAAGATTGACAACCGTGTTCTGTACCGCCATGTCTATCACCCTGACGGTCAACGCTGGGTTCCTGTCCTGCCACGCTCTCTACGTGCTGATATCCTGCAGGCTTCTCACGATGACATGATTGCTAGTCACCTTCGTTTCCAGAAAACCTATGACCGCATCAAAGATTGCATCTACTGGCCCGGCTTGTCCGCCAGTGTAGCGAGGTATGTCGCTTCCTGCGCCCTTTGTCAGCGTCGAAAGCTCTCTACATCAGCCCCAAGCGGACAACTGCAACCGGGTCTGTGTCCGTCGCAACCATTTGAAGTCGTTGGCCCTGACCTGTATGGTCCTCATCCTGAGACTCTCACCGGTAAACGATGGATTGTGACAGCCGTTGACCACTTGACACGCTATGCCGAAACAGCTTGTGTGAGTTCTAGCCTCAGCCTCTGAAGTTGCTGCATTCATACTTCAAGCCTTAGTACTGCGTCAAGGTGCTCCTCGCGTCATCCTGAGCGACCGTGGAAAAGCATTCCTCTCGCAACTCGTCAACGAAGTACTCAGAGCCTTCGGAACCACCCACAAGACTACCTCCAGTTACCATCCGCAAACCAATGGCCTAACAGGGCGATTTCATCGCACGCTATCAGACATGATAGCCATGTACATCGAACCAGATCACAGAAACTGTGACGCAATTTTGCCATTCGTGACTTTTGCGTAAAATACCGCCGTTCAACGCACGACCGGTTACTCGCCATTCTACCTTGTCTATGGTCGTTCGCCCTCTTCCTGTCTTGACGTTGCTTTCTTCGCGCCGACTCTCAATCGATGTCCATCCTCCTGGGAAGAATATGTGTCCCACATTCTGCGTTGTCACCAGCTCGCCCGCATCAACACCGAAGCACGGCAACAGGACCGCAAGCAGCATTACGACGCCTCTCATTGCTTCGTGTGATTCCGCCCTGGAGAGGAAGTGCTGCTCTGGACACCAGTTCGCACTCCTGGCTTGTGTGACAAGTTTGAGCTTCGGTTCATCGGCCTATACAAAGTCTTGAAGCAGACGTCTCCGGTTAACTATCGCGTGGCACCTGTTATTGTTCCAAATTACCGCCGCTGCCACGCTGCTGAGGTTGTCCACGTTTCCCGTATGCAGCCTTTCACGAGGCGTTCTCCGTCCCCTTGAATTGCGGCCAGGATGGCCGCTCTCACGTGGGGGGAAATTAGTGTGGGCATTTAATATGCTATTCATTGCCTTCTGTACATGATCATCATCCCATGGGGTTCACATGGGGTTCTTCTTCATCATCGCTTGTGGGGCTCTCTCTTGTGTGTGAGCTGTGCTTTGGGCGTGGTCGGTTGGCCGCATCTCCGACGCGCAATAAACGTCGTGACAACTGCTGCGTCACAATATATTCAAACACAAAAATGACAATTACAAACACACAAAACATTGGGCATATCAGGACAATACATAAGCGTCTCTACAAAGCGTTCGTGTTTCCACAGCGCCCTCACGGTTTGGTATTCCACGAAGCTGACGTGACTGCGTCGCTCGATGATTTGCACGAGAGGAGATGGCAGGCGAGCTTTCGAAGACTCTGGTTCGTCCGATGGTTGACGGGAGCGGAAGACGTGTCGTTTAGAGGTCCCCTCTTGCGTTGGCGCTCGACCGAGTCCCTCCGACAGCTGTTAGACTCCCGAACGTTGACGTCCGACCCAAGCCAACGTGTCTTCCTCGCTCCGCTTGTCAGCTCCGTCTGCCTTTGCCGACGTAGTCCCTCTACCTTATTCTCCAAAGCACGTGCCACATCGGTTACCTCGTGGTTCCACACTCGAGCACGTGCATACTACCACGTGCAGTGTTTGTTCCCGCGACTATAATGGTGAAAGGGGTCCAGTTCTTGGCGTCGACTCCGCGCTAACGCAACGTGGGAGAGTCCATCTCATCACACCTGCTCCATTATGAAAGTTGTGATGTTTTATGGATATACCACGCACGCGGGAATATAATTGCCCGTGCTCTTGCTCGAATTTTATGCTTCTTTACGCACCGTTGACGTTCTGATATATTCAAGAACTATTCGACAATATTTGGCATTTCCGAATAGTGACGATTCGACCGAAGATCGAAGTGAATCTGACAATGCTCAATTCGGCATTTGAAAGTTGAGAATATTCGCAAACCGCTTGAACTCGGCGTCATACCTTAAAGGGAGAAAATGGAAGAAGGGAGAGGGGCAGGGAGGGCACAGACGAGGAAGAGAGAGACCACCAGTGTGAAGCTCCATAGTGCGACAGTTGCCTTCTTCGTGTGCACTTTATGAACTTTTGGTGTGACACTACTTGCGAAGCCATAGTGTAACGTACTTGTATCTCCTACCACTCTTCGACCGTCGATTCCCCGCCGTAATAACAGCGAAGCTGTTTAAACCAGCCGTAATTTGTGGTTCGTATCAAGAAACTGCGGCGCCGTAGCCACGGCAACCAGGAGAGCGGCGACACGCAGGAGGGCGGCGCGGCGCATGCGCAAGTGGTCACGAGTCACCTCCTCGCCAGCTCCCTCCCTTCCCGATCCCCGCCTCTCTTCTCTCCGCGGCGCGCTAAGCCAGGAGAGAGAGAAAGAGAGAGAGAAATCGATGTGTTACTCGTGTACGTCATCTGGACTAGTACTGGAAAGGTTGCGGTAGTACTGGAAAGGTGCGCCGCGCCATCACGCCACCACCGCGCTATCGCCGTCGCCACAGCTGGTATGACGTCATGCTCCCCAGTACCGTCGCGCTACCGCCGCGCACCTTTCTAGTACTACCGCAGCCTTTCCATGCAGTACTAGCACAGATGACGTACACGAGTATAGCCTAGCTACAAACAAGTTTAAACCTTGACATCGCCAAGTTCAACCCAGCTACAATCAAGAGACGCAATCAATCGGCCAGCTTGGCTGTGTCTTGAGCTTTGCGCGGCCTAGTGCAAGATTTCGCCTTTCTTTAATTAAATTTATTTTCTCGCTCTACCGTCAAGCGTCACTCCGAGGGGCAGACATCGGCAATACCGGCAAGCATCGATAATACGAAGGAAGAGAAAAATTGCGCAAGAACCATTGACGATGATTATCAGTGTAAGTGAATAACCGGACGTTACTAGAAAGCTGCTGACTTTGTTAACGGAATGATGCGCTTGAAGGCGCATATGTGTTGCAGTGAGGATATTTAGGTAGTGCTTGCTTATTTAATGGCTTAATTCAGTAGAGAGCACAGCAATTAACCCGCCCATCTGTAGCAGTAGTATATAAGTCGCTTTGCAGAGACGCTTGCTTTTTTAACGCGAACAGCTTTCGTTGGCTCTTTCGGTCGTTTTTGTGGTAGGTCGGTGGCACGACGGTAGGTTGGGTTGGAGGTTGGGAAGATGTAGAGTTACTGTCTCCGGGAGCCACATACATGATACAGTAACAGGAAGACGAGGAAACGCACCATGGGAAATGGCGCGTGCTCTGAGAGTGAAGAGAGAAAGTGGAGGTGGGGAAGAGGCGTCATGCGTGAGCTCTCGCGGTGGAGAGCGGCGTCGAGGAAGGGGGGGGGGGTGGGGTGCACTGTCACACGTTCATCGCTCTTTCGTATCTTGGTCAAGCGAGTGGCAGAATGGAAGCGGAGAGAGGATGATAAAGGCTGTCACTCGCTCGCTTGTTCTTTCGGGGTGTTCGTTTACAATGCCAATCATTATCTATGGTTTCTGCGTAATTGTTTTAACAGCGTAGCTGTTTAAGCCGGCCGTAATGTGTGCCGCCTGCCTCTGCATTGCCTAGCAACCACCTCGCGGAGCGTCGTGCGCTATGCTCGGGAGAGAGAGAGAAAATGAGAGCAAGAGAAAGTGCGCGCGTCCCGTGCTATGCTCGGAAGAGAGAAAGAGAAAATGATAGCGAGAGAGAGAGAGAAGCCAATTGTAGCAGCACCAATGAGGCAACGCGCAGAGGTGCTGCCAACGCCATCCGCGCTTCCCCGTTTCCCCGCATTAGCGCCGAACGCTCGCGGTATCCGTGACTGCAGCAGGAGCCTCTGGCAGCGGCTTGGCCGAGCTCCCACCAGTTGCGCGCTACTGCGCATGCGCCGTGACCTCATCCCTGCGTGTCGTCTGTTGGCGCCTCCCTTACACTGTGCATAGGTTTCGCCCCACTTCCCCTACGTGTGCGCGGACTGCAAGTGCTTCGCGAGGCGTTCCCCGTTGCCACGGACCACGAGGAAATTCCGACACACTTCGTATAACTTAGCATCACTTGGCATTACTTCGTATAACTTAGCATCACTTGGCATCACTTGGTATAACTTAGCATCACTTCGTATAGCCAGGACCAGCTAGTGACTGATCAGCTCCGCTGTGTCTTTAGCCTTACGCCATTAGTGCAAGCTACTCCGATTTTTTTCTTCAAGTCGTAGAAAAATAGCTTTAAAATTTCTATGCTTTTTTTTCTTGCTGAAATTTTGCAGCCAGATCTTATTTTATGGTAAGAATATGTCGGCATAACTCTTGGCACTGTCACTTACCTTGTTTGTCAAGAAAGAACCGCGAATACGGAGTAGCTTGCACTAGTGGCGTAAGGCTAAAGACACAGCGGAGCTGATCAGTCACTAGCTGGTCCTGGCTATACGAAGTGATGCTAAGCTATACGAAGTGATGCCAAGTGATGCTAAGTTATACGAAGTGTGTCGGCATACGCGCGCCTCGCAGCGAGTGATGTTTAAATCATGGCGGCGATGGCACTTCCAACGTCTGCAGTACGGCAGAGCAAGGCCTTCGAGACTGCATTTTATCATTCACTTGGAAGGCCGCACGTGGGAGGAGGGCATTAAAACTTAGCAGTTTTAATGCGATCACATTATAGGCGGACTTCACACGCTTTCTAGGCATTCGTCTGACGAAACATGTGGGCCTATCCCGAAGGCTGAGCAGTTCAGCGAAGCGTTTGAAAACTCTAGCTGTCGCGAGGAAAAAGTGGGAGAAACCGGCACGTTACGCACACGCCACACCTTTCAAAGAGCGACTTCGGCACAAGAAAAGCATGCGTGCGATCATGGCCTGATAGTCGGAGCATCGGGTTGCTGTGCTGGAACACAGAGGTTTGATCGCACCATCGGGTCTTCACCCATTTCGGAGGTATCTAATAAAGCAGTATGCAGGAACCATCGACGATGATTGTCAATGAAAGCGAATAGCCCTAAAGAGCGAGCGAGGCGACAGCCTTCACCAATCGCTGCCACTCGGTTCCCCGAGAGCACGCGCAGTTTCCCTCGGCGCCTTCCCTCGCCTTCCCGGAGTTCTTTCGTGGTAGCCGTGGAGAGCGTACACGCCCACTTCTTGCTCTCCCTGATGCGTCGGCGTCAACGCCATCAGCCTTCGACGCTAGGCTGGCCTCGGCCACCATGGCCTGGCCACTGTTGCGTCCCACAACGGCAATGCGCTTTCTTTGGGTGCTTCCCGCGAGGCAGCCCCTTCACCAGCGCCCACCGGGACGACGACGGGACCCGACGCCCACTTTGAAGGGCAAACAAAGACAACAACCGCTGCACTCCGTGGAAGTGGTAACGACCGTGAAGGCCCGTCTCATGGCCCTGACGAGCTGACCGTCACGGAGAGCAATATTTAGGGCCCTCTGAGGCTTGCGACTATATTATATTTAATGGTTCACAAGTCCCAGACCTTTGTCTGAAGCAAAAAAATAGAGCCAAAATTGTCACGTCAGTAGGCCTTTATGGTAAACCCTCAATATTGGCGGCCAGAGAATGACAGTGGAGCAGTGACAAGACGGGGACGGAGGAGAGCGGGGATGCAGGGGGGGGGGGAGGGGGAGGGGCAAGCTTTAACAACTGTCGCTTCCACGTTTGCCAGAAGATTGGAGGGGTGTGCATATGTGCGTGCGCTGTCGGTACGTATAGTAACTCGTGATCATGAACAATCACCCGATGGCTGGCGTTGATGGATTATCGTGCGGGTCCGTGGCGGCATAGGCGGGACATAATGAGGGGGCCTTGAAAGCCGCAGGACAGGGTGAGTGATCTTTCATTCTTAATTGTGGGCTCCGTTTTGCATGCAGCGGGATATTATTTGGCAGCATGCTCATGGCAGCGTTGTCTCGACATCGCGAACGTTTTCCTACGGGGTTCAAAAAGTGTTGCAGTGTCCTTTAATGAAGGTGCCACTAGATTCTTGGCGCCTTTCCAACGGATTAGAAAATGCACCAATTAGCCCAGTTGTCTTCATTAAATAGGTTACGATCTGATTCCGCTACCACTGGCTCAATCATTTATTTGTCTTCGATAACTGCGGAATCCGCTGCTGTAGACAATGTCTCATAGCTGTCCTCGATATACGTGAATGCCTAATGACGCAAGTCTTGCAATACTCGAGCGATACAAGAAGGGGCGGCTTGCATGAACATTTAATAACGAAAACAATAACGAATTTAGGAACGCGTTCTAAGAGGAACCTTCAGCTCGGGCCCAACACCGATGTGGCCTATTCAAATACATGCAAAACGCAGAAACGCTTTTCTGAGATAACCCCTGGACCAATTTCAATGAAATTTATTGCTTTTGAGAGAGAAAGTTAAATCCTAGTGACTGTTGCAAGCGGAATTTCCATGTAGGGCATGCATTTCTTTGTAAAGAATTTTCAAAAATTCGAAAGTTCGAAAACAAAAATAAGAGCACGAAGTTTACAAATTAATAGCTCTGCATCAAGAACACCTATCGCGGTTCTGTACACGGCATCCATTAGATCATTCAAAGCGGTCAAATTTGAAGCGTCAATTTCTACCTTACGTGAATTTGTTACGTTGTGTACAAGGGTCTGCAAAAACTGTATTTCTATATTACTAAATTTTTTCCGATTCATGTGTAATATACAAATTTTGTCCGCTTTAGATGTACTATTAGGTGCAATTCACATAATTATGACATCATTTTTCATTGCTGAGTTACGGAGTTGTAAACTTGACAGAATTGTTTTTTAAAAAATTGAGATTTTTGCCAGTTTTTATTAAAAACTTGCGGACCTAAATAAAAAAATTCGAAACCAACAGTCACCACATGTTAAGTTTTCTTTTAAATGCAACAAACATCGTCAAATTTCGTGCAGTGGTTGCAGGGAACATCAAATTGTCCATTTACATGTATTTTGTATAGGAGCACCCGAGCTAAAGCTCCTTCTTCTAGTCCGCATAAGAACGCGTTCTTAAATTCGTTGTTATTTTTGTTATAAAATGCTCGTGCAAGCCGCCCCTGGTGTACATTTCTCAAACCCTGTTTGATCGGCAATAATATTCAAGCGTCTGTCATTTTGTGAGCGACGGTACACCATAGTACCTTATGTGCCGCCCTTGCACTTTTCAGTTCCGCGTGGAGAAGCCGTGCAGGCTTGGTTGCCTTTCCAGGGACTCAAAGCATTAGCCAAGCTTCGATACACACTTACGGCTGAATGCAGTGAAGCTTTCTATTATAAAGAAATGCTGGAGAGTGCGAATTCTTTTTAACCACGTAAGCAACTTTGAACTCCTCAAACACAAGTTGCGCTAGACTATACAAGCTAAATCCTTTCGGTACATCTCCGGCCTCGATCCTGACGGCGCCGACATGAAGCATCTCTTTTATGTCGGCTGTGGTTAGGAATTGCCTTTAAGAAAGATTATTCAGCACTGAACTGGAATGGTGGGCGTTGCTGCATGCTATGCTTGCAGTTGCGAAAAAAGCATCGACCACTTATTGTATCATGTCCTAGACTTGATTTTCAATCACTTTTCAACGCATTATAATGAGCGAACAATTATCAATTCTTTGGTTCCAGGCGCTGCTGGAACACCATATCGATTGGTCGTCTCACAGGGAAATGAATGCATTTTCCTGCTCTTTCACGATAGCTAACCTCTGAGAACGCCTTTGTCGGCGTGACGCTTTACGCTCATGCAGGGTGTGAAGGCGCTGAGCCCCTTGCAGTCTTTGTGACAGCGCGCAAAAGCCGGAGAAAAGAAAAAGGCAGAAAGAAAAATTCACTGCAACCAACGTGTGCATACGAGTGAAGACACACCACACCGTATGGCGGGGCTGTCCGTGAAAGCCGGAAGCGCGAAATTTCATGAACTGACTCGCAGCGCGCTCAAGCACGTACAACCCCGGAAGTCAGCACACGCTCGGGCGCTGAGTGCTGCGTCATCGATCTACACAGCGCGTCTACCAGGACGCGTTCTTGAACTTGAATAACGCAAACGTTTGGCAAAGAAGGGCCCATTTTACCTGCTCATCTATGTTGGAAATAAATCCGAATGCATCGGTGCCAAAGTTGTTTTTTGGTCTAGCTAAAAGTGAAATTGCTAAGCGACAGTCGGGCACGACAGCGCGAATGACACAGGAAATCATAAGTCCTCCACAAATGCGAAGCAAGATTTCGACATAAGCATGGTCGTGGTGCTGGTGGTGTCTTTTAGGTGCAGGCGGGTTGTCGGTATGTGCTATGAAGGAATGTAAGATGACTGTCAGGCAAGTTACTTTGCTGAGTGAGGAAATATTTCCGTAAAATTTTCACTTATACTGAAGCTGAACTCGACAAATCCTAATAACAGCCTTCCTTTTAAGCACTCTTAGCTGTGATTGCTGATTTATTTGTTTTTTTTCGAGTATACCAAGAACCATTGGAGCATCGCATAGATTTTTGTACGGGATTGAGGATCAGAAGCAAGCAAAGGATGTTTGCATTTTTTTACAGATGTAAATTGCTTCATGGGGGTTTCACGTCCTAAAGGAACTCTTGGGCTATGCGAGGCGCCGTAGTGGTGGATTCCGAATTAGTTTTAAACACCTGGTGTTCATAAACGTGCACTAACATTGAAGTATACATGCGAGCGTTTATCATTTAACTCAACTCAACATGCGCCGGGGATCTCCAGCTCAACAGAGAAATGCCATGGCCACTGCGTCACCACGGCGGGTACACAGATGTAGAGGTGGAATTGAACAGATCACGTGAGACGTACAGCAGTTAACAGGTAAACTAGTGCAGCAAAAAAGTGAGTTAAATAAGTAGGGAGGGTATGGACAAGGATTTAGATTAATCGATCAGATTAGAAAATTTGCGATTATATCATAGGCTACATTCCAGTGACGTAGGCAAGGGTATTCGTGGATTACTGAGAGAGACCTTGGGACTCCAGAGAGCCTAATTACGCTGTTTAGGACGATAGATGAAAAACCAATGTCCTGTTATGGCTTCCGGCGCTACGGCTGGCCATAAATAATCACGATTCATAGATAGATAAAACAAGATGTTACTATCACAGACAGCTGTGATAGCTGTGACAGCTGTGACAGCTGATCGGGCCCCTCGGTTCCCTTTCTTCTCGCTCATTACATAACGAGGGTCTTGGCAACATTGATGCCTTCACGTATATATCACAGGTGGGTTTATTGACCAGTTGCCTTCACTGAAAAAGATCACGTACTTCTGGCGCCTTAGCAAAACGGATGTTCCACATCCGCCCCTAAGGTTTGAGAGTGGTGGCGCTGGCTAACACTCGCAAGGTTAGTTGTAGTAGTAAAACATAAATACCTAGGAAAGTGGATGGGAAAATGGTGCCGTGGTAGCTTAATGGTAAGAGCATCGCACGCGTAATGTGAATACATGGGATTGTTCCCTACCTAGGGCCAGTTTTTTTCATCCGTTTTGATTTCCATTAATTTATCATTTCTTTAATTAAATTAGTAAGTACCCGTAATTTCCCCGATGTTGTCCTTGGTTTCATTGTTTGTTGGCTCCTTATGATATGATTAATCGAAATCGGGGCCCCTCGGCTCCCTTTCTTCTCGTTTATCACAGACAGCGTAACATTCGGTATAAAACGTGACATAGCGATCAGCACTACACACAACGAGAAAACCAAGCAAGTTACTTATCAGAGATACCTGACCAGGAAGTCACGGTTAAACAGTGTAGAAAGAAAGAGAGTGGTTGTAGACAAAGGTGGGGAACATAATCAGAGTAATGGAAAATTTCATAGTGGGCTAGCTGGCTGAGCACGCTAAAGTTACTGCGCAAAAACAACGAAATCCCCAGACTGGAGCAAGTACACAAACACCGGACTCTAAGCGGAAACTATCGATTGGTAACACTCGATGCTGTCAGTAGGCTGGGGAAGGCGTCTTCGCACATGCGATGTGGCTTCATATTTTCTCACGTTTCTGAAAAATAAACCGTAATATAGTTCGCGCCCGGTGTCCCGTGTTTGTGTATCAGCTCCACACTGCATTAGGCATTTTTCGCACAACCTTTAGTCGTACTACTACTTATGGTTGAGAATCCTGCGCTGGTGTAGGGATTAAGGGGATAGAAAGAGGACGAGGGTAAATACCAAACAACGTAATGCGCGTGCTCAACCCAGAGGCAACAGGCGGTGTTTTCAAAGTCAATTATCTAGACTCCTGGGGCCAGGTTCACAAAGCTTTTCATTCGTGGGTTCGCTTTGCCGGTGGCTGGCCGCTTTCGCTAATGATATGTCTGGCATCCGGATTGGCTAAAATTCTTTGTTACGAGAAATTCTAGCGTAAGAAGTTTTTGTGAATTCGGGTCCTGATGATCAGGAACTTGAGCAGCGGATATACAGGGTGTTTCAGCGAACACTTTCAAAAATTTTTTAAGGTTGCCTGTGGCAGATAGCCAAATTATAGTTCATGAGCCGGTCTACTCGAAGAGGCGGACATTACTTGCAAAGAAATTGAAATGCATAATCAAATAATTAACAAAAATTTACTAATTAAAATGTTAGCTAATTACCTGATGGCCCATATTGCAATTTCCAAATTGTACCCGTGAAGCTCGCAAGGCGGATCCAGTTGGAATTAATTCTCAGGATAACACCAGTTTCGAGATATCAATTCCCGAACTTTCCGGAGAAATGCATTGGCGTTCCAGTTAATTTTGTGCTTCAATGCATAAAGCGACGTTTTGTTAAGATACTAACTGTAACGCCAATGCGTTACAGTTAGTATCTCCGCAAAGTTCGGGAATTACTATCTCGAAACTGGTGTCATCCCGAGAATTTGTTCCAAGTGGATCCGCCTTGCGAACTCCACGGTTAACATTTGTAAATTGCAATATGGGCCATCAGGTAATTAGTTATAAAGTTAATTATTGATTTTTTATTACTCGATTATGCATTTCAATTTCTTGTGCAAGCAATGTCCGCCTCTTCGAGTAGACCAGCTCATGAACTAGAATTGTGCGATCTGCCACAGGCAACCTTTAATAATTTTTGAAAGTGTTCGCTTAGACACCCTGTATAACAATTCCGGCTCCATGCCACCCTGTGAAAGTGGGTGTGAAGCGATGCTGTTGCCGACGTTAGACAAGTACCGCCACCCCAACTGAACTGAGACGACGTTAGACAACCACAAACAACTTGTTGATGTAATGCCTTTATTTGCACAGCGTTTCCCGTAATGTCAATTGCGGTCGGAGCACCCACTGTGCAACATATGCAACGCGCAGAGCGCCCACGCATCAAGGACACATATATTGCGTACAAACGTATGTCACGTGCACACGCACATGTGCGGAAGTGGAGCATACATGCTCATTCTTATAAGCCCTCCGCCAAGAGCAAGTGCCTTATTGATCTAATTGAAGTGTTCAAGGCATATCGCATCAGGAAATTCGTAAAGTACGACTTGAACACAAGGTGCAGACATGATAGCTTTGGACTGTAATTAGAACATGTGAGGAAACATAATTCTGTTGCACTGAACCTCAAAGACAAAGCCCTTTTCCTGCTGCCGTTTGAGGTCTGTAAGAGTGACCGTGGCCGCTGGGGGGCGGTATATAATATTTAATGTTTGATAGAATCAAAGGCCTTGCGAAATTCTAGAAGTATACCAATGGTAAGCTTTCTTTCTTCAATATTATTTATAACTGTATCTATGATTCTTAATAATGCCATTTCGGTTGATTTATTTTTTTGGAAGCCATATTGCTTATCCAAAATAATATCTTTATCCAGCAGAAAACAATTTAGGCGCTAATATATAATACGCTCAGCGACTTTTGAAAATAATGGCAATACTGAAATGGGTCTGTAATTGTTTAAGTCGTTGTGATTTCCGCCCTTAAAATCACAGCAACACGAGCTGTCTTCATTTTTTTCAGGAAAAACTCCAGTGGGAAGTATACTGTTACAGATGTGTTCCCACGGACTGCATATTATGTGAGCAGCTGCTTTAATAGGTTGAGCTTTGATGCCGTCCTCACCAGCGGCTGACTTGTTGCTCAAGTTATTGAGACTGGAAAAAATCTCGCTTTCAGATGTAGGCGTACGAAAAATCGTCTCGCTGACACGATTATCATATAACTTTTACTCTTTCGATTTGGGGAAAAATCTGATGTAAAAGTTGAAGCACCAGCAGTGATAAAATGATTATTAAATAAATTAGTTGCGCTGTTTCCACAAAATTTAACATCATTTACAACAATTTCTGACGGCACATTCTGTGTAGAGGAACCTATTATCTCGCGGTATATGTTCCACATTCTACGACCATCACTCATATAGAAGGTTCAAATCGACGCGTGTAGTACTCAGATTTCGCTTTCTTCAGATCACTGTTCAGTTTGTTGCTGACTTGTTTAAACTCTTTAAATATTTCAGGGTCACGAGTATTTAAGAATTTATTGAATAATTTGTCTCTGTGTTGAATGCGCTTATAAAGTTCATGATTTACCCATTGCTTTCTAGCTTTTTTATGCTTGACCACCGGGGGGAAAGGGAATGCTTCATTATATATTTGTTTCACTTTGGACACAAATAGGTCGTATGATGCAGAGGGATTCGCTTGAGCATAAACATCAGACCAATTCCCCTGTCCCCTTGTTACCCTTGTCTTGCGTCAGTTACTCCATGCAAGTTTCCTAATCTTATGACACCGCCTAATACACTGCCGTACTCTCGAGTTTGTTTATCATGCCGTGGCACCATTTTCGCTACCCTAATTCGCCTACTCTGTGCACTGCATGGCTTTCCAAACTCCATTCCTAATTTTGACTATAGAATGTCGGCTGCGCCCGTTTGCAGTCTAATCTACACCGCGCTGTATTCGCCTGACGTTACGCCTATCGTTTTTTTGTTCCATCGCTTGTTACGCGGTCCTTAGCGTCTCCAGCGTCTTCATTATTTTCTATGCCATCATGCAGGATAATGAGTAATCACCTGCCATTTACCTTTCCACTCAGAGCAAAACATCGTCACGACGACAAATGTTTTTCTCGACGGCTTTGCTTTATTGCTAGTCAACGTACTGGTGCTACGTTCTGTGCAGAAATAAGCACTGCCGTTCGTCACGCCTGGTGGTCACTGAAATAGTTTTCGCGACCTCCAGAATTTCGAGCGGGTGCGACACACCGTTTACTTAGCCGAGCACAAACAGCCACGGCGGGACGCTTAGTTAACGCGACGATGACGGCGTTGCGCTTTAAGAGCGCCGCTGTGCTCTGGCGAAAGTTATGTCCCATTGTGCTATGTTCCACGATGATGCCAAAGCGCAACGCAGACGGCAACGCCGTTGCAGGGGCCACTACAGTGAGCGTTATTATTTATGGCATGCGCCAAGTAGCCCAGCTGTGGTGTATGCGAGAGTTTAGGAAGCACGGTCGAAGGCACGCTACACTGTCCGTCAACAAGTCAGGTGCATTTCAGTGCAAGAAGAAAGTGCGCGTGTTGCAGTTACTTTGCACTGTATGTGCAGCAAAACGGGAACTAAAACATTTTGGTTGCCGCGTCTAGACTTTACAAGAGACTAAGATTGTGGGGGACTGCGTGTGTCTTCGGAGAAATTATGAACTGGGCGGGCCACTATTATGGTAGTTATTGGCAAGTAATAGCAAATTCTGGATTACGTTTTTGCCGTCGGTTCAAAACACTAAAGTGAATAAATTTATTGCAACTACGGACATGAAAGACGATCACACCCACGCAACACCCCCCCCCCCCCCCACACACACACACACACAAACACGACACAGCAGGTACACTAACGAACACGAACGCCATACACACATCAGCCCGAACACACAGACAAACCAGTAGTTTATACACACCACCCTAACACTCCGCCCCCCAGGAGGAGCTAGACACCTCCCTACTTTTTTTTTTAAAGAGGGTGCCCCTCCGGCGCAGGAGCTAATGCCATATGCCGGATGGGCGGGAACCGACATCAGGCGAGGCAACAAACATTTGGCAAATTCAACTCTAGTCGACGTCTATGTAATGCCATACATTGAATAATGTAATTGTTGTGATGCTGTGGCCCATACCAAGTGGCGCTACAACGTCAAAAAAGCAGTCAGTGACCAACTGTGTGCACATTGTAACAAGTGCAGTTGCCGGCCTGAATACGAAAAATGGGAAGTGTTAGCAAAAAGACAGCAACCGAATGGCCCGGCGAATTATTGAAGCGCATAGAATATCAATATTGAAATAGAAATGCGTGAGTGCGCCATGTATTTTGCTATCGGCAAATAAATTGCATATTTGTATGTCAGTTCTGTGGCTAACCTATGACCAGATGCACTTAGTGCGCGCATGCATCATTCCGCAACGATGACCAACAGATGTCTGTTTTTATATGTTTTTTTTAATTTTCTTTATCAATTTCACGAGTCGCTCTAGCGTATTTAAAGGGTTTTCTGTTGCAATAATAAATCCGTTGATAGACAGCGCAACCAGCCGTTTTCCATGCGAACTTGTGTTCGTGTCTTAACCAAACCGAAGATGCTTTCACGTTAATCAGCCCCATATAGCACTTTATACCGCAATAGATATATTAGGGCAGCTGTGTACACATAATTTCATTCGGAGAGGCACAGCGCTCGGTAAAGGCACAGCGCAGCCCAGGGTGATCATGATCACACTTATGGGTGATTAAGAGAGAGAGAGAGACAGACAGAGAAACACGGAATGAAATAGATTTCAAACTCTCTGCCCACCCCAACCTAGTGCGAGATGTATAAGTATTAGGTAGGGAAAAGCCAACCTAGACACAGTAAGGGTAAAAGCAGACCAATTTAGGCTGGTGCTCGCAAACAAATATGCAGCTTTAGAACAGTAAGATGAAGACAACATAGAGGTAATAAATGTAACCGTAAATAAACTAAGTGTACAATCATTGCATTCTACCGGTGCTAACATATGGGGCAGAAACTTGGAGGTTAAGAAAGAAGCTCGAGAACAAGTTAAGGACCGCACAAAGAGCGATGGAACGAAAAACGTGAGGCCTAACGTTAAGAGACAGGAAGAGAGCCGTGTAGATCAGAGAGCAAACGAGGATAGCCAATATGCTATTTGACATTAAGAGAAAAAAAAACGGAGTTGGGCAGGCCATGTAATGTGTAGGATGGATAACCAGTGGTTCATTAGAGCTACAGAATGGATAGCCAGAGAAGCGAAGCGCAGTTGAGGACGGCAGAAAACTAGGTGGGGTGATGAAGTTAGGAAATTTGCAGGCGCAAGTTGGAATCAGTTAGCGCAAGACAGGGGTAATTGGAGATCGCAGGGAGAGGCCTTCGTCCTGCAGTGGTCATAAACACAGGCTGATGATATATATATATTGCAACGTCTCGACGAGGTTCTCACGTGCATAGCCAACGATGGTCTTCAGCTCAACACCAAAAAGTGTCATTTTGCAAGCAAGATGATCAAGGTCTTAGGTCATATTGTAAGCAAGGATGGTATTCGACCTGATCCTGACAAAATTTCGGCGGTGCTTCACTTTCGTAGTCCAGAAAAGACCAAGGACCTACGCAGTTTCCTCGGCATCGCTTCCTATTTTCGCCGATTTATTCGCGATTTCGCCTCTATAGCTGCGCCTTTACACCACTTACTTCGTTCTGGTGCTCCCTTCGTGTGGTCACCTGAATGTGAATCTGCCTTTGACCAGCTAAAGGGCGCCCTCACATCTGAACCTGTCCTGTGTCATTTTGATGAGACTGCTCGCACACTCTTGCACACGGATGCTAGCGGCCATGGCATCGGTGCTGTGCTCCTCCAGCGAGGCAACTCTTCGCGTGAGAGTCGCGGCGTATGCCAGCCGCATGCTCACACCTGCCGAGAAGAACTACACCATCAACAAAATTCAAAGAATGTAAAATACGAGTGACAGATTGGGACAAGTTCCGACAGCAGCGCAAGCAAGAAAGCACCAACGAAACCTACGAAGGCAGCTTGAAACCAGAAACTCTGCAGGAATAGATTCGACAAATTCAGACAGACTTCCGTGCGACAACGAAAATCGTCGACACGTCACCAGAACATCCCGATGTCGACAGACACCTATTACACCTTTGGGAGGCTCGCCATTGCCTGCAAATAAGGCGGAAAAAGCAAAAGCACAATCACAAGCTCAGGCAGCGGATATCCGCCTTAACAGCCCAGGCGGAAAGTTACGCAACCGAACTGACGCGAAACAATTGGAAGAACCTATGTAATCAAATGCAGGGTACCTTGGGCACCGCCAAAACGTGGGTACTGCTTAGAAATCTCATCGACCCCAATCAATCCAAAGCAACGAGCAGCAAAACCCTTCAAAAAAATCTTGAGACAGACACCTGGGACTGATGCGGCCATAATACAACAGCTAAAAGACGCTTACATAGGTACAGGCCCCAAACCAACTTACATAGATTAACCGCATGCGGAGCCTTCGGAATTAGACAAAGACATCACACCACATGAAGTTAGAGCGGCACTACATCGAATAGTACGCAAAAGCGCCACGGGAGCAGACGGAATACAGTACCGGCTTTTAAAAAAACCTTGGCGACAGATCGATAAAAGAACTTGCAGATTATTTTCAGTACCACTGGCTAGAGGGCACGCTGCCACAAGAATTGCGGCACGCCGATATTACAATGATGCCAAAACCAGGCAAGCAGCCCTCTATAAACCAACTGAGACCCATCTCGCTCACATCATGCATAGGAAAGTTATTTGAAAACGTCGTCCTGGCAAGGCTTCAGCCGTACCTAGAAGAGCAAGCCTTATTGCCGCACACAATGTTCGGTTTTCGACCGGGGATATCGACTCTAGACGTACTACTGCAAATTAAGGAAGAGATAATTGACCATATCAGCACTCAACAAAGCAAAGCCATCCTTGCGTTAGACCTGAAAGGCGCGTTTGATAACGTAGCTCACGACCTCATACTCACCAATCTAGTGGCAACAAAGTGTGGCCGACGACATTACAATTACGTCCGGGCGTTTCTTAAAGATCTCACTGCGACTATAGGCATAGGAAATATACGTTCGGACTCCATCCCTCTTTGCGGGAAAAGGCACGCCACAAGGGTCAGTGCTTTCCCCCGTGCTATTTAACATAGCTACGAGCAGACTACCTGCACTACTAGATGCCATACCGGGAATTAGGCATGCGCTTTATGCTGATGATATCACCATCTGGGCCACCAGTGGCTCAGATGGTGAAATACAGGACGCACTACAAGCAGCAGCCGATGTCACCCAGAACTATGCACGGGCAGGAGGTCTTACGTGCGCAGATCAAAAGTCCGAACTGCTTATAGTAAAAAAACTCCAAAGGAAACATCACCTACCGCCTGACATCACGGTGACTATCGAGGGTGAACCTGTAAATAAGGTTAACAAATTACGCTTACTAGGACTCCACGTTCAAGCCAATCCGAAAGCGACATATACCCTGACGCTACTGAAGAAACAGATTAATCAAGTAGTGCACAGGATCCGGCGGGTCACGAACCGCCGCCACGGCCTAAAGGAATCCCACGTCATGTGCATCATACACGCTTTAATCGTAAGCCGCATTACCTATCACGCACCTTACCACCGACTCACCCAAAACCAAACAAACCAGCTAGACACTCATACGAACAGCGGTGAAAACGGCGACAGGCCTTCCTATCTACACCTCAACATCCAGACTATTACAGCTTGGTTTTCATAACTCCATGGCCGCAATAATCGAAGACCAGAAAGTTGGTCAGATCGAACGACTGAAACATACATCGAAAGGAAGGCACGTACTCAGACAATTACATTACCCAACATCAGAGTTTGCCCCACGAGAGCCCCTGTCAATCGCCCAAACATAAAAAAAACATTACAGTGGCCCCCATACCTCGGAATATGCAATCCGAACACCATAAAGGCAGGCGCGCTGCACGTGCAATGGCACTGCATCGAGCATACGGCAACGACCTCGACACCTTCTATACAGACGCCGCGTGCTACCCCGACATTAGAGCCAAAGTGGTAGCGGTGGCCGAGTGGAGGGGCGAAGCTCTATTATCTCAGCCACAATACGCACTCACAACTGCACGGAAACCGAAGAATGTGCCATAGCCCTTGCCATCAGCGCTCAACCCCCAGATAAGATCATACATATTCTTACAGATTCCCAGCAAGCATGTCGAAACTACGCACAAGAACGAATTTCACCGATCGCTCATAAAATTCTACACAAAAAGCAAAACATTCCACTAGTTCACCTAGTCTGGACACCTGGGAATGCGTCTCTCCCTGGCAATGAGCGCGTTCATGCGACAGCCCGAGGCCTCACCCTCCAGGCACCGGTGAAAGACCAGTCCAACCCAGACAAGGTGGAAACGATACCGCTTACATACACGCATATAATTAAAGGGAAACTAAGAGATCCACCCTAATGTAGCAATTTGATACAATGGGAACCCAACCGGGTTCCTCGAAAGAAAGCCTCGCAGTTGAAGAAGAATTCGTCCTGGTCCGGGATGAATTTCCCTTTAATTACTTATCTCCACCTAGCGGATTTCCGCTGAACTATTACGTCATACACGCATATATTTCCTCCACCACACGTGAAGCTAAACCGTGCAGATGCAGCCGCTTGGCGCCAACTCCAAACTAATACGTTCCCCAGCCTTGCTCTCCGCCACACTTTTTACCCTAGCCAGTACCCCGACAAATGTCCTTTCTGTTGTGGTCACTCAAACCTCTACCATTCTACGTGGGAATGCTCCAAAGCACCCGGCTTACCTAGAATACCCAACCCCTCCCCATCCCAGTGGAAAGCCGCTCTTTCCAGCACAGTCTTCGACGACCAGCGATGCCTGATCGACCGGGCCAGCCGGATAGCAGCAGCAAATGGGGCCCTGGACTGAGTGCTCCACCCTCTGGGACTTCGTTTCAAAACATCAAATAAAGTTTTCTACCGAGAAGGAGTGCCTCGCTGTCGTTTGGTCCGTCCAGAAATTTCCCCCTTATCTCCACGGTCGCCATTTTACCATCGCGACGTATCACCACGCCTTATGCTGGCTTTCCACACTCAATAACTTGTCAGGGCGTCAATGTCGCTGGATTCTTCGTCTGTAAGAATATGACTTTGAAATCATCTACAAGTCTGGTGGGAAGGAAGGGATATTCTACAATGGATCATATCCATGTCATCAATCAGGTAATCGAGAAATCTGCGGAATACAATCGACCTCTCTATATGGCTTTCATAGATTATGAAAAGGCAATTGATTCAGTAGAGATACCAGCAGTCATAGAGGCATTGCGTAATCAAGGAGTACAAGAGGCATACGTGAACATCTTAGCAAACATCTACAAGGATTCCACAGCTACCTTGGTTCTCCACAAGAAAAGTAGAAAGTTACCTATCAAGAAGGGGGTCAGGCAAGGAGACACAATCTCTCCAATGCTATTCACTGCATGCCTAGAAGAAGTATTCAAGCTCTTAGACTGGGAAAGCTTAGGAGTGAGGATCAACGGTGAATATCTCAGTAACCTCCGATTTGCTGATGACATTGTCCTATTCAGCAACAATGGAGACGAATTACAGCAAATGATTGACGACCTTAACCGAGAAAGTGTAAGAGTGGGGCTGAATATGCAGAAGACAAAGATAATGTTCAATAGCCTGGCAAGGGAACAAGAATTCAGGATCGCCAGTCAGCCTCTAGAGTCTGTAAAGGAGTACGTTTATCTAGGTCAATTACTCACAGGGGACCCTGACCACGAGAAAGAAATTTACAGAAGAATAAAATTGGGTTGGAGTGCATACGGCAGGCATTGCCAAATCCTAACTGGGAGCTTACCACTGTCGTTGAAAAGAAAAGTGTACAACCATTGCATTCTACCGGTGCTAACATATGGGGCAGAAACTTGGAGGTTAAAAAAGAAGCTCGAGAACAAGTTAAGGACCGCACAAAGAGCGATGGAACGAAAAATCTTAGGACTAACGTTAAGAGACAGGAAGAGAGCGGTGTGGATCAGAGAACAAACGGGGATAGCTGATATTCTAGTTGACATTAAGCGGAAGAAATGGAGCTGGGCCGGCCATGTAATGCGTAGGATGGATAACCGATGGACCATTAGGGTTACAGAATGGATACCAAGAGAAGGGAAGCGCAGTCGAGGTCGGCAGAAAACCAGATGGGATGATGAAGTTAGGAAATTTGCAGGCGCAAGTTGGAATACGCTAGCGCAAGACAGGGGTAATTGGAGATCGCAGGGAGAGGCCTTCGTCCTGTAGTGGACATAAAATAGGCTGATGATGATGATGATGACAAGTCTGGTAAAAAGCACCAAGACGCAGACGCTCTTTCTCGCTGCCCGCTTCCTACAGCCGCACTCATCAATGGTTCCGCCACCACCTCCAGTGACGCACTCACTGACGTCTCTTCTACGGCGGTTTTGTCCTTCGTCACTCTTGATCATCTCACTTCGCACGACCATGAATCATTTTCGTCTCAACTCGCTGGCTCGTACTGTCGCCGTATTACAGACCACCTTCGTGGAGCTTCGCGCCCGCCTAAAGCCCCAACCAGACGTACGCGTTGGAAAGCGTCCGCACGCGCCGCGCTCGCTCGACGTCACGTCGCGTCCGATAGAGGAAGAGGGCGCGCACCCAAACTTCTGCACGCCGCGCGAAGAGTCGTTCCGGAAGTCACGTTGGTTCGCCGTGGTGACGTTACGTCAAGTCATAGGCGTTCTGTGGTCACGTGAGGAGCGTCGCGCGGGTGACGCGGTGGCAGCTTCCGGCGCGGGCGTAAAAATTCTAGCAGTGGTAGGTGTCCACGCCGCAACGCGGCCACACGCGACGCAGTCTCCGCGCCTGACGCCGTACGCGCCCAGGCGCGATGCGGCCCGTGTGGACGCTTTCCAACGCGTACGTCTGGTTGGGGCTTTACGCCCGGCTTCGTCGACAGCTGACAGAATTTAAGCTGGAAAACTCTGTGCTGTACCGCCATATCCACCATCCTGATGGACGACGCTGGTTGCCCGTGCTACCTCGTTGCCTTCGTGCGCGTGTCCTTCAGGCCTTTCATGACGATTTGACTGCTGGCCACCTTGGCATCCAGAGAACTTACGACCGCATAAGAAGTCGCTTCTACTGGCCTGGCCTATCTACCAGTGTGGCGAGATACGTCGCTTCCTGCACCATTTGTCAGCGTCGCAAACGTCCAACATCAGCTCCTGCCGAACAACTACTACCAGTCTCATGTCCTGCGGAACCATTTGAGGTTGTTGGCATCGATCTCTATTGGCCACTTCCCATGACTCCCGCCGGTAGTCGATGGATAGTGACAGCCGGCGACCACCTGACGCGCTATGCCGAAACAGCTTGTGTAAGTTCAACATCGGCCTCCGAAGTCGCTACCTTCATTCTTCAATCCATCATCCTGCGCCATGGCGCCCCCCCCCCCCCCCCCCCGCGTCCTTCTGAGCGACCGCGGAAAGACATTCCTTTCCCAACTAGTAGGAGAAGTGCTCAAAGCCTCTGGCACCACTCACAAGACTACATCACGTTATCATCTTCTTGATATAAGCGCGAAGAAGACACGGACGGTGGCGGAACATATCAAGAATATGTTACCGTACCAACTCGCCCAACTATCCATTCTTATGAAGTTATCACCCTCAGACCAACGGCCTGACTGAGCGGTTTCATCGTACGCTCTCTGACATGATAGCCGCCTATATTCAACCCGATAACAGAAACTGGGACACAATTTTGCCATTCGTCACCTTCGCGTATAACACCGCCGTTCAACGCACAACCGGTTACTCGCCTTTCTACCTTGTTTATGGCCGTTCACCCAGTTCCTTTCTCGATGTTTCTTTCTTCTCTGCCCCTGTCAGTCCATCTCGATCTTCCTGCGAAGGATATGTTTCCCGCCTCGCCCATTGTCGCCAGCATGCCCGCGTCAACACCGCAGCCAGACAGCGGGACCGCAAGGATTATTATGACGCATATCATCGCGTAGTATTATACCAGCCTGGCGATGAAGTGCTGCTCTGGACACCAGTTCGCACTCCTGGGTTGTGCGAGAAGTTTCAGTGTCAGTTTATTGGCCCCTACACGGTCCTGGAAATGACTTATCCAGTTAATTATCGAGTGACCCCTGTTGTTTCCTCAACTGACCGCCGTTGCCACTCCACCGAAGGATGTTTCTCGTATGAAGCCCTTCACGCGGCGTTCCCCGTACCTTTAGGCAGCGGCCAGGATGGCCGCTTTCGCGCGAGGGAAATTAGTGTGCGCATTTATTGTGCACTTCTTCATCATCTGTACATTATCTTCATCATGCGTGTGTCCCTCATCTTCATCGCGCGTGCGGGCGATCATCATCATCAGCGTGGACTGTGTCGAAGGCTGTTCAGGCTGGTTGTGGACGCCGCCCTTCGCCGTGTCGTCTCTTAGGCTCAACAAAGGTCCGCCCTTACTGTGACGTCACAAGATATATAAACCCCCGCCCTCCCGTTCTGCTAGCATATATATATATAAACCCCCGTCCTCCCGTTCTGCTAGCATACTGTTGGTAGTATACTGTTGTGTGCCACTTAGTAACGAACACGCCGTATCCATATTGTGATAGGAAAAAAAAAAAAAACACAAGCCACGGACCATAGCCACATGAAAATGACGCTTCGAGGTCGGTAAGGTTGCCCCGTTCACAAATGTTTGAGAAGAAGGGATCCGTACGTATCTCGAAACGTGATTGTGTTTTGACTATGGTGAGCGACGGCTTCTTTGCTCGCAGTCCTGACCAGACGGTATGCCGTCGAACTCTCGCTATATTCAACACGTTTGCGTAAATTTCGCGCCCATTTCGGTATAACACAGCCTTTGCACTCACACAGGCAGCGCCCGAACGGCTGTCTTGGCATGGCGGCACCCGGAACTGGCGCTGAATGAATCACGGTTTTTTTTTTTTTTTACACTCTCGACGAAACCTACTTTTTTGCCTTCCTCTTTCCACACCGTCGCGTGGATTCGTCTCGCGTGCACCGCTCTCCAGACTTAAGCGAGTCCGCTGAGCAAACAACAGCTCCGGCGCGAAGGTTACGACTAAGATGGGGAAAAAGACCGAGCGTACCAAGCCTCATTGTGAAGAACTGTACGCGTTCATATCCGTTTACTGTGTCCGACGGGCGTGCTAAACTCGAAAAGTTTGCAGATGAATACAGTAAGTTGGGAATATGTCGCCTATGAGTCTCTACAGGGTGTCCCAACTATCATGCGCCTAGATTTAAAATTATCCAAATGCCACCTAGCTGTACAGAACAAAGGTAACGTTTGTCGTCGCTTGTAGATACTCAGATTATTTTTTGCATGCCGCCTAAATGCATGGTTAGTCTTAATTATACAATCTACATGTGAAATATTGTAATGAGATGAAAAGTGTCAATAAGAAAATTGTAGGCCGCCATGAAAAACTCCGGATACAGCTTTCTGTTGCTCAATACGTGCTACGCAAAAGTGTTTTTCCGAGCGTGAAAGAAGCCCGCGAATACAAGCAAAATTGCCGCACGACTGGCCGCTCGAGGCACTTTGCGTGTAATGGCGAGCTTCTTTCAGGAAAAAAAAAAAAACAGAAAAAAAGGTTATGTAGCTCCTATTGAGCAACACAAAGCTGTATCAGAGGTGTTCATGTTTCTCTACACTTTTCTCATTTACACTTTTCATCTAATTATAATAATTGAGAAGTTGATTAATAAATTAGGTCTAATAATGTAATTTGGCGGAATTTGTGACGTGTCAAATACTAACGTATTAACAAATACTCGTTGTTGCAGACACTAAGAATGTTCTATAACGGAGCACGCATGAACACCGCAAGGGTTAGTAACGCTTTTAGGTTCCTGGCTGTAGCTGTGCTCTGCCCACTCGAATTTGTAGCCCACAAACCCCCTGACCTTTAGTCTTTGTCGACTGACCAGTAGGCAACTGTTAGTTGTGACTCGGTGTGTATCCATGAGTTAATACGGTGTATCTTGTTGTTGTTTCGTCTTTCTCAGTGCTCACGATCTTGTAACGGGGCACACCAGAAAACGTGACATAAGGGCTTGCGAATTCAAGTTCAGCTCAAGGCCGCGGGGCTCAAAAAACGAACCACAAGAAAATACTGAAACGGGCGTGGCCTTGTCGACGTGAGCGACGTGGTCGACGTGCCTTTGCGTTTGGCATAGTAGCGCAGGCTTCGCCCAGCGGGAGTGGCGTGCTTTGATAGTGGAACATAGTACCACCCTTTGTCGCTGCGCGCGCTTTGAACTCGTGACAAGTAAAGTCCCTATATAAGAAATGTACCGCCATCCTTTGATAAACGCCGCTTCTCTCTCTCCTGTATCTCCGATTGGACGATGATAGCGCGCGCTTTTCGCTTCTTTATATTTTCTTTTTTTCCGCCTGAGAGCCATGTTGAAAGTCCTCTGCGCAGCCGCAGTAGCCGGCGGTGACGGCGGCGCGCGCCTGGCCAGAAAGCTTCAACGTGGACTTTCTAGGTGCGCCACCGTCGACTTGGCTTTCGCAAGCAAAAAGTAAAGAAAAAAGCAAGCGCTTTAGGAGAGGAGGCGGCGTAGGAAAGAGTAGATGACGGTACTTTTCTTATATGGGGACTTTAGTGACAAGGCACTCTCGGTCCGTGATGCTGTGGTCACGTACCTGAGCAGACAGTTTCGCACGAAAAGGCGTTGCCGTGGTTGAGCCCACTGGCGGCTTTGCACCACGCATTGCTTGGTTGTGATAGATCTACTTGGCTGTGCCTGGAAACGCAGTTTCAGGGAATTACCTACGTCCATATTTCCAAACCGTTTATCTGAGATGACGAATCAATTGGAAACGGTTACAATCTACCACAGACTGCGAGGATGAGATTACAGCGCAAGTGACTCCAACGGTACGCTGTTTTTAGGTGAAGTTTTACTAATGCGTCTACTGGTCACCACAGGATGTAAACAAACTGTTGCAGTTTCACCCATAATTCTGAGCAGTGCCGCAATAATACCGCACCAAGTGATGCGCTGTTTGGAGTGTTATCAGTTGAAGTAAACCATCGCAAATGCTCTACATAAAATCTGCTTTCAAGAAGAACACTCAATTCACTGACGACTCTAATCCAAATCGTCTTGGTTTTCGGAGATTGCGCTGCCCACGGTTGAAGTGGCCAGATACGCTTTTTTCTTCCTCCTGTTTCCTATATTAACTTTCGATCTTGGCGTTAATTTCGTTTAACTTTTTTCAACGCCGAGCTTGTTTATGGAGAAGCTGCAGAGCGTGGAGTCAGCCATTCGTATTACTGAATGCTCAAGAGACCAAGTAAACGATTCTGTGTGTGCTGTGTTTTTCTTGGCGGCACCACATGTAAAAGTTGAAGGAATGAAATGTACTACAATCTTCGATTTGAAATCTGTGAGTCCGGTACTCCTACTATGAACGGGCACTGCAACATTTTTTATTCATAATTTTCTCTTTTGAGAGTTTACGAAGGACACCGGCGACCGCGGCGGACATCAAAATCACTGGGAGATGAGCCCGTAACAGCTGTCGCTGTAGTAAGTACACTTGGTGTCTTACTAGACACCCATGGTGGGGGTCTTTTAAACCTTAATAGAATATTCATAGCAGTGGTTTTCTACTTCTAAGCAGCCACGAACCCCTAATAAGATAAACATTTATTAAACATTCCTATTATAGCCCACTTTCGGTGACGATCCAGAGGAAACACGATGTCAATCCATGAAGGAACAAGCACGTTATATCCCCTTCAGTCCCAAGTTACGATGGGCTGTCGATATATTTATCAAAGTTATAAAATATTATTCCAGGGTGCTGGAGACTGCATTGCAAGAAATTCGAGGTGGTAGGATGATACGTTTGCATATTCAAGTGAATGCTCATAAATAGAGATAAATAAGTTGTTATTTAGAGTGCCATCAGTCATGCAGTGTTCTTCTTTTATTAAAAAAAAATTGAATCACCGGCCCGACGCACGCACTGTTTAATTTTTCACCGCAAGTATTACGAGAAAGTAAAACGAGTCTTCCTACATTGCTGACGGAACACTGCTGGTCAAAAATCCCGTAAAACACGGTATATCGACTTCAGCAAAGCGCTCCTCTGCAGCGATGTGCACCAGACTAAAGTGAACTGAAGACGTATTGAGAACTTAGAGATTTCAACTGACCCAGAGATGTGTGTTTTTTTAGTGCCACCATTGTAGACATTGACAAAAAGAAGTAGTGTACAGAGATGTGAATACACGTATCATCACATATACACATATCATACACATACAGCATAGCGCATCGGCGTGGATGAGCTGTGTTTAAATTTTTAAAGCAAAGCTGTCAACTTGCGGAACCTGACAGGACACAAAAGTAAAATATTAAGTCAAGCAAGACTGAGAAATTATGGTTCTGTAACACAGCATTAGCATGGTCTTGCGAAAGTGATTGTATTAACAAACATTCAGATACGGACACTTGGATGTGCATGGGCCTGGATACCTGAATCCAAGAAGCAATCAGTCTGAGTGGATAAACTGTCATGAAAGCGCTAGCTGATTCATAGAGAGCGACATAGACAGATGTCACTTGGAGATTACGTTAACTTATCCGTTTGGCACTGGCGATTACAACTTATAGGAGCACTAGTGGGACCTTGGGTGGCAATTTTCTACGGAACAAATTCATATAAAGACATACAGAAAACGATGATTGACTTCTAGACGAATAACCTATCGATTTCGACAGTGTCCAGTGTGACAACATTGTCCAGTCTAATAAATAAATAATAACAATGATAAAAACTATTATTAATATTATCTAACTCAGTTGAATACATTTCTTTGCTTCCCTTTAAAGAATAACATGGACACGCCCTAAATAAGGCCACACAGCAACCAGCGCTTAGCGTCTTTATCTTGTGTGCGCATCCATGATTCGGTCAAGTTGCCTGTTTTCACTTAGTGTCAACACTGGTTGATAGAAACCCCGTGGTTAGCACTTGTGACACCTGCTCGAAAGTCGCAACAAGAAATAATAATTAAAAAGAACAGCTGGCTTTACGACCCCCCCCCCCAAAAAAAAAGCACCGTTTGTTATGCGACGCAGTAAAGGAGAGCTGTTGATTAATTTTGGCTATCTGAGTTAATCCTAACGTGCTATTAATTATAAGTGCGCGAGCGTTTTTGCGCTTAGCCCCCATTGAAATGCTACCGCTGCGTCCTGGAATAGAACCCGCGACCTCGTTCTTAGCAGCAAGACGCCTTAGCAACCGAGTCACCGTGGTAAGTAACAATAACAAAAATAGGTCTACTGCCGGGGTCTGTTAGGCCCACTCCTCTTCCTAATTTATGTTATTGATCTATGTATAGTTGGCTCTCATTATCCAAGTGCTAATTATACGGTAGGGACAAAACTATAACTCTGACAAGTGCGTGACATTGCTAACTAAGAAGGTGAAGCTAGACCTTGCTCAAACCTCGGCGTGGTGCAAAAAAAAAAAAAAAGAAAAACAAACAGCCAAATTAGTCATAAAAAGACCAAATTTGTCATTTTGACTTCGCATCAGCGATCGCCTATTCATATTTAGCCCATTCAGATGAACCATCGCTCGATCTCAGCAATTGATCACTGTAATTACGTGGGAGTGAAGACACCTTTTTATCTTTTTATCAGCACGATATATTAGGAGGCGTTGGCGCCTGTATATGGCAACGGTTACTTCTCGCCGCTTGACAAAGTAAAATATTATGACGAAACTTGTAACAGAACGTAGCACAAATGTATCAGAAAAACAGTAAGCCACCCTTGACGCATGTTTATGTACATGACTTCAGAAACCCACAGAGGATAAACAAGTAAGCAGGTGCTTATGTCCGAGGACACTTGCAGAATTGCAATTGCATTTTGCATGAAAACGAAGATCGCATAGAGAATACGTGTTCTAATCAAACCTGGCTTATTCTTTTCACAATCGACTTTCGCGTCGCTTCGTTTTGGTTTTGTTCCCTCCCTTGTTAACTGCGGTTTAGTATCGTGGGGCAAGACATCACTGCAACCAATTCAAGATGGAACAGTTTGCATAAGAGCATTTTTTCGCGTGAAATATAACCTTGCCACTTATATTTTCAGGCTAATGAACGATAATGCTCCAGTAGCATCATTCCTAAAATATCGCTTCTTAATACTGACAATACATACTGTGATGCGATAGCTAGCCCGCACGCCGAGTCGAGGCCGAGAACTGGACCCCGTTCACCACTGTACTCGCGGGAGCGAACCTTGCACGTGCCAGTGAGCACGTGCTCGAGTGTGGAAGCACGTGGTGGCCGACGTGGCGCGTGCTTTGGAGAACAAGGCGGAGAGACCACTTCGGCAGAGGCAGACAGAGCTGACAAGCCGAGTAAGGAAGACGCGTTGGCTTGGGTCGCGGACGTCAACGTTCGGGAGGCCAACGGCTGTCGTAGGGAAGCGGTGGAGCGTCAACGCCGAGGAGAACTCTAGACCTCATTTAAAGGTGTCTCTAACTCCAACCAATAAGCCTGCTCCCCGAACCAAATCTTAACACTTGCATAGATCACTGGTTCACTATACTGAATGTGCGAATGGCCTACAGTCGGTATATTTTTCAGCCTCATCGCTCTGCAACGCACTAGGAGTACCTTTTCCCTAAAAGTGCAGCATTTCACAGGTTGAAGAAAGAGCTAATGAACTTTCTTTTAGCTGCAATAAACGAATTGGAGTCGTCTACACCATTACATCCCACTTTGTGTGATAAGCATAATAGATCGCGTCTTTACTTTCGTTTTCTGCATTCTTGCTTTCCGTTGATGTTTTTCTATTATTGAAATGCAGCGCTTCTGAAGTTCTTAACTGCTAACAATTTATTAATTCACAGACATACCTTGTAGTTTGATGATTAGGTTACAGATAATATTTCTTAGAATTTTGAAGTTACAAGTTTAATGTGTGGTCACTCTTGTATCACTTTGGTGATTCTTGCCATCATGCACAGGAGGCCCGAATTCACTTTCTAATTTCAGAACTTCCCTTTGTATATTAATGCTATTGTGATTCCTACCTAAATACTGACATGAATAAAGTGATCCTTATTCTTTAAGATACCTACAACGCCACTAGCAATAAGTTAAAAGAAGTTGTTCCAATGCTCAATGTTTCTGAGTTCCGGGCTGTATTGAATACCGTGAAATTCCTACGTTCAGTTACGCATGGACCGCGCTTCTCTGTTGACACACTGTCATGAAAGGCATCTTTACATTATGTACACCCTCTTTCTGAAGACGATGATAATGAACGCTGCGGCTCCTGAAGATCCCTGTGGAGTGCCCTAAAACTCTATCCAGGACACATGGCGGTTGTCAGGCGACAGTTGAGGAAAAGACATCTTGAACGAGCCTAACTGTAAGTAACAAAAGCCTCTCCAGTGCTTGTCAACAGAACACATTATCGCGGCTGATATCCTAATCTTTCTCGTTGCTCCATCATATTATCGGTTGTCTTGAACTATTGAATAGCTGCAGGGTTAATATGAAGCTATAGCTCGGGGCCTACCTCCATTTCCCTATGCGAATAGATCCACAACGTAGAAATGCTTTTATGAGACAACCGCTGGACAAATTTAACTGAAATTTGTGAGATGTTAAACAAGAAAGTACATTTATAGGGATGATAGCGAGCAAGATTTTGATTGGGGCATGTAAGTGTTTACGAAAATTACAAAAAATTTGTAAGCTTAAAAAATTGAAGCATGAAGTTTACAAGTCCGTAGACTTGCCACCGGAAAATCGAATCGTAGTTTTGTAAAATGCGTCTCTTCTGAACAGCATCAAAACTAAAGATCAGTTCACTGAATCTATTGGAGCATCGCAAACGGGCTACATTTATATGTCAATTTACAGCTTGCGTGTTTTCAATTTAACTTACACAATTGTGATATATTTTATTGCGATAGAAATTATATGGAAACTCAAAGCGGATTTCTGACGCCAGCGTCGCCGTCGCCGTGAGGTTCCGTATGACGTCAAACGGCGTTGAAATCGTCGCCGCGCACCATATGCTGTATGTGCGAGTGAAAGCGCGCGAGGGACGTACGCTTTCACGGGGAGCGAACGCACGGCGGAGAGCAAACGCGCGTTCTGCGACGTGCTCCCTGAAGGGCTGCAGAATTAAGCGTCTGTTTCCTCCTTCACAATCACCATACATATAGAGCAAACGTGACTTCTTCCGTCGCGCAAAAGGCCGTGGGGGGACGGGAGGGAGGGAGGGGAGGCGACGTGTAACTGCGGCACCAAATGCGTATTAGGGGCTGTCACGGAGCGGCATATTTTCGAATGGTTTGGACGCTGATTAACGACACGCCGAATTACGAGCGTCAAACACGTGGGCTCCTGACTGTGCAGCGTATAATGCATTCGACATCGACACGCCGAATTACGAGCGGCAAACACGTGGGCTCCTGACTGTGCAGCGTACAATGCATTCGACATCGACACGCCGAATTACGAGCGGCAAACACGTGGGCTCCTGACTGTGCAGCGTACAATGCATTCGACATCGACACGCCGAATTACGAGCGGCAAACACGTGGGCTCCTGACTGTGCAGCGTACAATGCATTCGACATCGACACGCCGAATTACGGGCGTCAAAAGCGTCGCGGCCGCTCGAGCTGCCATCTCGATTCCAGACGCGTCACGCCGATTACGGACCCCGAAGTGTGCGCGTACGGCCACGTGGTAGTGCCGGGATCAACCTTGGCCCTTGACAGTGGGAGAGAGGCTGATCTGCGGTTCTTCGTCCATAGTGGGAGTGCAGCCAAGATTGTTGGGAGCTAAGAGAGCTGAATTCGGAGAATGCTACGTTGCGGCAGTTTCCCTACCTAATGAACTAGGGAAAGGAGAGGCTATTTAAGCGCATGTTCTGGGCCCTGCTGATTAGTCTAGAAGCTGAACCTATGCGCTGCTGAGAAGCCGTTGGGGGGCTAGTGCCGTCCAGTATCGCCTGGGCCGCCTGGCCACGTCGGAACTCCGAGGAACTTGTTGACGTACGAGACGTCAAACCAGCGTCTGCAACGAAGCTCACGGTAGTTCACCTCAAGTTAGCTCAACCTGCTTGAGGGAAGTCGTCAGATCTAGACTCCCGGGAACCCCAGCTCAGCAATTCGCATCCACCTCGACAAGATTGGACCGCCAGCTTTCTTCGGGAAAGCTTTGTGCACCGACTTCCACGGTTTATGGACTTGCTGCTGCTGCCCGGCCATGCGTATGACACCATTCGTTTTCTTTTGAACTTTGATTTCTTTTGGACGTTGTTTTAGCGAAATGTTGTTAAGTGTATTGTGTATTTGATCCTCGCACTGATTCATTTGTATATCTACTGTTAATTGCTCGCATTTATTTGTCTTCATCATTGTGTTATATTAAGTTCAGGTGTGTTAGTCTGTCTTGTGTTTTCTTTATTATTGTATTTTATTAATCTATGTGTATTTATCATCCGATAAATATCTTGTTTTTTTGTTTACTCCCGACTCTGACTCCTTTCACTGTGCTCGCTTGCGTACGGAACGACCAACCAGCTTGTCTACCCCGTCGATCGACTTCGCGCCGACGACGAATCGGGGACAGCTGTGACATAAACTGGCGTCCGCGACAGGACGTTCCGTACAAAAAGGAGCATGGTGAACGGAGAACGATAATCGTGGAGATTGATCGAGTAGTGCTACTGACACATTCTTGTGCGGTGTAGAAAGCATGTGCATGCGAATTGTGAGCGCACTGTTTTTAGTGGTGTAGCAGTAGCGACATTTTGGAGGCAATGGAGTTGGAAAAGTGGTTAGAAGAAGGCAAACAGTTAGGCCTGAAGGGCGCCGAGTTAAGGACATGGATTACGGAACAGCAGGGGCAGGCCCGAGAGAAAAGGGAGAAAGAGCGAGTGGCGGCGAAGGAAGCTGGAGAGCGCGAGATACTGTTGCTAAAATTAAGGATTCTGCTTATTCAAAGTGGCAAAGAGAGCAGGGCTAGCAACGAGCCCTCAGAAGTACAGGAGGAGCAGCAGAAATGTCAGGCGCCCGTAGTAGTCGCGCATGAAAAATGCGAAGAAGTCGCGTGCACGGTTCTGCCGATAGTAGGAAGAGAGGCTAATCTTTGCGAGCCTAACAAAGGTGATGCCAGATCCGCAGACCGTGGCGTAGTTGTTGAGGGACCCGTTGATGGGCACCTGATTGAGCGCGACGAGATAATGAGCCAATTGAATGCTAGAGAAGCAGCTAGGCCAGCTGCAGACGATTTGGAGTATGTCGCGAATGTTGCTCTAGCAGCAGTTGTCCGAAGTGACACGAACGTGTTAGGCAAGAGCACCAGTGGAGAGTGCAATGGTTCAGAAAAGTGCGCAGAAGCACAATGCGGGCAAGACAGTGCAGTGGTGGACAGCTCCCAGATATGTGAGCTACGGTGCGGAAAAGAGAATAGCTGCATTGCACCGAGGTTTTTGGAGCTCTCCGACAGTGAAGGTGGATTTGAGAGGGGTGATTCCCCCGCTAATCATTCAGATCGAGCGGTTGAGGTGCAAATCGTGACCGACGTTATACGTGCTGGTCAACACGAGGAGCCAGAGGAAGGCTTGGAAATTAGCACCGCGAAGCGTGCTAGGAGAAAGAAGCGGCGTCGTAAAGTTCGTAATGCGGCAGAGAAGGCTACGCAGCCGAGTAAAACCAAAGGCGCTAAACCATGTGGGGAGCGCGGGCAAGAATTTCGAAAGGCGCGTTTGCCGAGGGCAATGTTTTGTGTACGAGCGCGTCCGAGCCGCCGGGGGAGGAAGAGAGAGAAGGGCCGTTCGTCGCGTGGGCGGACAAAAGCAAGGGTGCCAGTATGTTCCCCCTCGTTCGGTTCCTTGAAAAGTGTGCACGGCATGGCACAAAAGAGAGAGCCGATACGGCGCCGCGAATTAGGCATAAGCGTTAATAAAGTCGCTGTGCGATGCGTGACAGGCACGTTTCCTGTTTATGAAGTGTCGGGGATGGACAGCGAGGAGAATGGCCGCTGTACCTTTTGCATTCTCTCGCTGACAAGATCAGCTGTCAAACCGCGCCCGCCCCGAGTACGGCTTAAGGATATGGCTCTACCTTAAGCTACTAGAAATGAAAGTGACGCAGGTTTTTTGTAGAAACAGTTTGTTTGTTTCTTTAATTTTTCCGTGTTAGGTTAATGTTTTAGAGATCGTTTGGGTGAGCAAGTTCGGAGCTTTGTGTAATTATTTTGGAAGCCCTCCGATATTCTGAGAGAGTTGGTTTGCCCGCGCATGAATTTTTGAAACTCTGTTTTTTTTTATGTGTCGTTCTTTCTGTAGCAGTTAGGCTTGCTTGTGGGTAAAATACGCTGTATCAGTTTACTTTACGGAAGTGTTCGTGAAATTTTTTTTTCTTTGAGAGTGGGTCACTTTATTTTGAAGGAGCCGTGGGGCGGCCTTGTCGTTTGGAAGAGTGTTTGCGCCGTTCCTTAAAGCGTGTCTTCCGCGAGCACAAAGGGAAACAAAGCGTTGGCGTGTGTCTCGCATGTGTGTTTGGAAGACGACAGGGTTTTGCGGTTCAATTGGTGCATGGAAGTATTTTGCTAGATGCGCAACTATTCTGGTAGTTCTGAGCGCGTGTTTGGCGCACGTTTTTTTTGGTTGCCATTTCACTAGTGCGTGTATTGAAACTGATGTGGAGTACGAACAGACGATTTATGGCAGGTGTGCTGCATATGTTATTTCGAGTACCATTTATTTGCGGTCATTGTGCAGTCGAGTTGGAGAATGTTGTTGTTGTGTGTCTGGACGTGTGGTGTTGCGTTCGATTTTTTTTTACATGGTACACGTGGTTATTAGATGTATAATGTTATGTATACGTAGAATGGTCTTCTTTTTCTTGTTCTTGTTTTCGAAAATGCCACTCGTGTAAGTGAATATTATCTGATAATATTCTGAAAGTGGGGGGCTGTGTCACGGAGCGGCATATTTTCGAATGGTTTGGACGCTGATTAACGACACGCCGAATTACGAGCGTCAAACACGTGGGCTCCTGACTGTGCAGCGTATAATGCATTCGACATCGACACGCCGAATTACGAGCGGCAAACACGTGGGCTCCTGACTGTGCAGCGTACAATGCATTCGACATCGACACGCCGAATTACGAGCGGCAAACACGTGGGCTCCTGACTGTGCAGCGTACAATGCATTCGACATCGACACGCCGAATTACGAGCGGCAAACACGTGGGCTCCTGACTGTGCAGCGTACAATGCATTCGACATCGACACGCCGAATTACGGGCGTCAAAAGCGTCGCGGCCGCTCGAGCTGCCATCTCGATTCCAGACGCGTCACGCCGATTACGGACCCCGAAGTGTGCGCGTACGGCCACGTGGTAGTGCCGGGATCAACCTTGGCCCTTGACAGTGGGAGAGAGGCTGATCTGCGGTTCTTCGTCCATAGTGGGAGTGCAGCCAAGATTGTTGGGAGCTAAGAGAGCTGAATTCGGAGAATGCTACGTTGCGGCAGTTTCCCTACCTAGGGAACTAGGGAAAGGAGAGGCTATTTAAGCGCATGTTTTGGGCCCTGCTGATTAGTCTAGAAGCTGAACCTATGCGCTGCTGAGAAGCCGTTGGGGGGCTAGTGCCGTCCAGTATCGCCTGGGCCGCCTGGCCACGTCGGAACTCCGAGGAACTTGTTGACGTACGAGACGTCAAACCAGCGTCTGCAACGAAGCTCACGGTAGTTCACCTCAAGTTAGCTCAACCTGCTTGAGGGAAGTCGTCAGATCTAGACTCCCGGGAACCCCAGCTCAGCAATTCGCATCCACCTCGACAAGATTGGACCGCCAGCCTTCTTCGGGAAAGCTTTGTGCACCGACTTCCACGGTTTATGGACTTGCTGCTGCTGCCCGGCCATGCGTATGACACCATTCGTTTTCTTTTGAACTTTGATTTCTTTTGGACGTTGTTTTAGCGAAATGTTGTTAAGTGTATTGTGTATTTGATCCTCGCACTGATTCATTTGTATATCTACTGTTAATTGCTCGCATTTATTTGTCTTCATCATTGTGTTATATTAAGTTCAGGTGTGTTAGTCTGTCTTGTGTTTTCTTTATTATTGTATTTTATTAATCTATGTATTTATCATCCGATAAATATCTTGTTTTTTTGTTTACTCCCGACTATGACTCCTTTCACTGTGCTCGCTTGCGTACGGAACGACCAACCAGCTTGTCTACCCCGTCGATCGACTTCGCGCCGACGACGAATCGGGGACAGCTGTGACAGGGGCGAAGCACCTTAGGGCCGAGCCTTGTCCCTCGTAGTCTGTAGCTCTGGTTGGCATGGAGACCGACCGCTATGTATGTATGTATGTATGTATGTATGTATGTATGTATGTATGTATGTATGTATGTAGGCCAAGCTCCGGCTTCCGGAACCGGAAGCTGGCTTCCGCTTACGGCTTCCGGAGAACGCTTCCGGCGTTTTGCCCGAATGATCCCCCGGCGCTTCGCCCACTCATCATCATTCACTTTGTGGATATGGGGTGTTTTTACCTCCGAGCCGCCCTCAGAGGCACAGGCAACAGTCACCAACGCCACGCGCGTTCGGAGCGAACGCGGGCAAAACGCCGACGGCGTCGATAACAGTTCTGCGTGTTGCTGGTGCTGCTGCACGTCCAAGTTTATACAGCTGATAAAACTACTATCCTTACTCCGTATAGCTCTCTACAAAGTTGCTATCGTATAGCTCTCTACAAATTTGCTAGGCAGATGCTTCGCCTTTCGGGTGAAACTGCGACATTTTTTTACTGCTGAGTTAGAGCGTAGTAAGCTTGACATTTCAGTTTTCTCTCGATTTTGCAATTTCAAACAATTCGAAAAACATTTCCGCATAAATAAATCTCAGCTTCGTACATTCACGTGATTTTAACGCTTTCTTTTAAATGTAACAAATCTCATCAAAAGTGGTCCACTGGTAGCCGAGAAAAAGGATTTATCCTTTCCCATGTATTTATAGGAGCTCCCGAACTAAAGCTCCCTCTTACCCTGTAATTCCCAATTTCCCACAAGTGTACTTTGCATAGCCAGGAGTAAATGTAAACAACTTGTTTCAATTTTTGCTGATTGGAAGTGCGCTGTGGGTACTACAGGGAGAAGCACGGGGGGCTCTTCGGCTTGAACCATACGTCACGTACGTTTAGACGAGCAGTATTAAACATCTAGTATGAAACGTTATGAAAAAAAAAATGTTGACCAAGGGTACTTGCAGGATCCGGATATTACAAAGAAGAGCTTTGCGCTTCCTCACCGTATTTATCAATTCTCGACACTTGCTACCGACTGATACTGGTGTCAGCGATGCCATTTCACGCGCATCTCATTTGCATATAGTCGACGTCTCTTGCGCTACAGCAGACTGTAGACGTAAACATCGCAGTGGATTAAGTATGCGATGAAATGCCTCAAAGTGGGTGCGCCGTGGGATTTCTAACTACCCGGTGCCGGAAGTGCTGCTCGCTGAGGATTGTTCCTTTTGCGAGTACGCGATGACTTACAAACCTAGTTGTATACGAGGATAACGTTCCGCGCCAGGCTATGCGCAATAGCGGAAATGCGAAATTGCTCGGACGTCTGGCAACAGTGAGCCGGATGTTTTGACCCGCCATCTTGGTGCTGTCGAGAGGTTGCTGCGTGTACGTATAATTACTGTGTGGCTGTGCGTAGCATCTCGTGCTTCGTTGTACCAATTTAGCCGCTCGTGGTCATCGTGCTGCGAAAAATGGCGCAACTGCAGCGCTTTCCAAATGCCGGCCACGTAATGTGGAAAAACGATTTGCAAGTTCTGCCGCACTTCAGTGAAGGTGCTTCAGATAGCCTCTGCACACCAGCGTCGTCTCGCCAGGAGACGACGCTGGTGTGCAGGAGACTTTGCGCTGGTGTGCAGCCAGGAGACTTTGCTGTCGAGGCTTACACCTCGATACCATTGTCGATAGCTATACTTCGTTCCATACATAGCAGTCAACGATGTTGCAGCTACGCAAGAAGTTCGGTCAAGAAAAGTTACCACTCCGCGCTTTCCGTCTATGCTGCGCTGCGCGCCAACAGCGGTCGCTCGCGCGAGCATGCCCGTGAGGCTCCTCGTGACGGGTTGCAAATAAATAACCCGAAAAGAACAACAAAATTAAAAATGATCTAGAACAACGCACTAGCAGCCGTATACTGCAGTGTGTTTCTGAGGATGAAAACTTATTTGTTCAATACTAAACCTAAAAAAAAAAAAAAGCCGGCAGATCCCACACCTTGTGGGAATCGATGTTATGCGAAGCAGTGTGTGGGGAGCCTACCATGTTAACAAAACGACCACTAGAACACCAAGACGTAGGTGGCTTTTTCATGACCTACATAACACGGATGTCATGACATTCACGTCATGAGTCCTCAGGAGTCCCTTTAGCAACGCCTAGGCGACCTTAAGGCGCAAGCCTTAGCCATGCTCATGACTATGACTTCAACCATTGACCTTTAGCCTTTTCCTTCACATAGTACCACATCCGAATCCACTTGAGTGGTTATTGAGTGTTAATCTTTTTTGCTGAGTCATTGTCATTTTTGCTGACTCATGCTCATGACTATCATTTCTAGCATCATCCTTTAGTGTTGCCTTCACTTAGTACCCACGTCAGAACCCCTTTGAGTGGTGTTTGAGTGTTAATGTTTTTTCGTTGGGTCATTCTCATTTTAGGCGACTGTTTTATGCCCTAAATTAGACGCATGTCAGGACATTCATGCCATGACCAATCATTTATGTTCTTCATACACTGTTGTCATACTATGCCAATTTTGGTACCTACCAAGTTAAGGAAACGACCATGAGAGCACCAAGACGTTGGTAGCTGTTTCATGACCTACATGAGACATGTCAGGATATTCATGTCATGACTAATCATTTATGTTCGTCATACACTCTTGTCATAGTATGCTAATTTTGGTAAATACCAAATTAACACTGCGATCATGCGAGCACCAAGACGTAGGCGGCTATATATATAGTGTGAGACGTCGACCGATGCGATGCCTTTATTTCCGAGCAGTCCCCCGAGTCAGAGACGAAGCACCGCACGAGACAAATAATGATGATGAGTCGTTTGTACAGATGACGACGACGATATGCGCAAAATGCGCTCACACTAACTTCCCCCCCCCTTCAGGAAAGCGGTCAGCAAGACCGCAAGCTAGAAAGGGTAGGTACGGCGCATGTAGGGTTTCAGGCGAGATACGTGAACGATATCCGTAGTGCGGCGGCAGCGGTCAGTAGCTGAGCTGACAGGAGTGACGCGGTAGTTAACGGCCGAAGTTCGTTGCAAAACGGTGTAGGGGCCGAGATATCTGTGGAGAAATTTTTCACAGCGCCCGGTGCGCGAACAGGTGTCCACAAAAGAACTTCGTCGCCTGGGCGGAACGAAGCAACGCCACGCGTCGCATCATAGTGAATTTTCCTTTTGTCCTGAATGGTAGCGGTGCTGGCGCGGGCAATTTCACGGCACCGGGAGATGCGAGCGGCAAATTCTTCAGGAAGAGACGCGGATGGAGCAGCAGGTGCTGAAAGGAGTGTAGTGTCCAAGCCGAAAGACGGCGCACGACCGTACACAAGGAAGAAGGGACTGTAATTGGTTGTACGTTGGACGGCAGTATTGTACGCAAATATCCCGAAAGGCAGGATGGTGTCCCAGTTGGTGTGATCGCGTCGAACATACATTGACATCATGTCAGACAAAGTTCGATGAAAACGCTCCGTAAGACCATTTGTTTGCGGATGGTACGATGATGTGGTCTCATGGGTGGTGTCCGAGGCCTGGAGGACTTCACGTAGGGCATGCGATAGGAACGTCTTGCCACGGTCACTCAGGAGGACACGAGGTGCGCCGTGGCGCAAAACGATAGTGTGCACGAAAAACTCGGCGACTTCGGAGGTAGTACCAGAGCGAAGAGCAGCTGTCTCAGCGTACCGCGTTAGATGATCCACTGCGGTAACGATCCAGCGGTGACCAGCGGGCGTGAGTGGGGGGAGGGGCCCGTACAAGTCTATGCCCCCAATTTCGAAGGGGGTGGACGGGCATGGTAGAGGCTGCAGAGGACCGGCTGGAAGGGATGTCGAGCGCTTTCTCTGTTGGCATGACGCGCAGGAGCCAACGTATTTGGCGACAGAGGTGGAAAGGCCCGGCTAGAAACAACGCGTTTTGATGGGGTCGTAGGTCTTTTGAAAGCCCAAGTGGCCAGCCGTCGCGTCGTCGTGAAATGCTTCTAATACTTGGAGTCGAAGTGAGCGAGGTATGACTGGTACCCATCGGTTACCGGAATGATGGTAGATTGATCGAAATAACGCTCCACCTTGAAGCTTAAAACGCGAAAGTTGTCATCTTAAGCGACTGTTGAGGGGTCATGCCAAACCAGTAAGTCGGTCGATCAGTGTACGGCAGTATGGGTCAGTACGTTGGAGTGAGACGAGGTCAGTAGACGGTAGAAAGTCAACTGAGGCAACCGACTGTCCCGGGCTACTGCGCGTGTGCTGAGACGTAGAGATGGTGACGTGCAGACCGAAGGTGAAGCATGGGCGTTTGGGGACAGCGGGGAGCGCGACAAAGCGTCGGCATCTTGATGTTGTTTGCCGGACCTATACGTGACAGTGAAGTCATATTCCTGTAAGCGCAGTACCCAACGGCCGAGGCGTCCAGACAAGTTTTTCAGGGACGACAACCAACAGAGAGCATGATGGTCGGTCACAACTGTGAAATGGCGGCCGTAGAGATAGGGACGAAATTTTTCTATTGACCACACGATGGCGAGGCATTCCTGTTCTGTAATCGTGTAGTTGCGCTCAGCAGGAGAGAGAGCACGACTTGCATAAGCCACGACTTGCTCTTCGGACTTCTGATTACGCTGCAGCAGGACAGCGCCAATTCCATGCCCACTGGCATCAGTGTGTAGAATAGTCGGGGCCGTTGCATCGAAATGACGGAGCACGGGCCCTGACGTGAGAAGTCGTTTGAGGGTCTGGAAGGCGGCTTCACAGTCGTCCGACCACAAAAAGGACGCGCTCGAAGTCAGAAGTTTGTGTAGAGGAGCGGCGATGGTGGCGAAGTCACGGACAAAGCGGCGGAAGTAGGACGCCAGTCCTAGAAAGCTGCGGAGTTCTTTAAGTGCGGTTGGTTGCGGAAATTGCAGTACTGCAGCGATTTTATTGGGATCAGGCTGGATGCCATGCTTACTGACGACGTGGCCCAATACTTTAATAGACACGCGAGAACTTGGTCTAGACGTTGTAGGTGCTGGGAGAAACTCGACGAAAAGATGGAAATGTCGTCCAAGTAACAAAGGCAGGTCTTCCATTTTAAGCAACCGAGTACTGTATCTATCATACGTTCAAACGTAGCTGGTGCATTGCACAGTCAAAAAGGCATCACGTTAAATTCGAAAAGGCCATCAGGTGTAGCAAACGCAGTATTTTCTTCATCTGGCTCATGCATGGGAATCTGCCAATATCTGGAGCGCAAGTCGAGGCTCGAGAAATACTCGGCACCTTGTAAGGTATCCAAAGCATCGTCAATACGAGGCATTGGATAAACACCCTTACGGGTAATTTTGTTTGGCGCCCTATAATCGATGCAAAAGCGCACAGAACCATCCTTTTTTTAAGAAGCACAACAGGAGAAGACCAAGGGCTTGCTGAAGGCCTTATAATGTTGCGTGTCAGCATGTCGTTCACTTGTTTTTCTATAACTTTTCGCACCGAAGGTGACACACGGTACGGGCGACGGCGAATGATGCGAGAGCCGTCTGTTCAATTCCATGAGTAGTTACAGTGGTCTGACCCAGGCCTAGCGAAGAAACGTCAAAACAAGCTTCATGCTTCATTAAAATGGTGAGGAGTGCATTGGTCTGGGCCGGATTGAGATCTGCACTCAAGGTGGCCTTAATAGCACTAGTGTGGCCTTCTGCGGGCGTACAATGCGCGGAAGATGTGGCAGGCGAAACACTGACGACACATACCGGCGCAGCATCGGCGAGCTTGGCGACAGTAGACCCTTTCGGCAGTAGTAGTGGCTCAGGAGTCGTATTAAAGGCTGTGAGGCTGGCATAGCCACTCGAGAACCGGACCAAGCAAGAAGCGATCGCGAGTCCTCGAGAAATGCAACGCTGAGAAGGTATAACCACTGCGTCTCCGTCGACAATGTCTGTTGACTCAACGGTGAGAATACGTTCTTCTTCAGGTGGGATAAGAAAATTCGCTACGGCAATGAGGTTGGGACACGGGGAATCGAAAACGGGATAAGTCTCGGCGTCCCTGATGTGAATCCTTGGGTCACCGCTCGAAATTAGTGCAGAAGCAGCGGACAGGAAGTCCCATCCTAATGTAATCTGATGAGCGCCCGTCGAAAGCACCACAAGTTGCACATGATGACGAATACCGTCTATCAGAACGCGAGCTCTGCACTCTCCGGTAGGAAAGATGGGAACGTCATTGGCACCACATAGGACCGGATCAACATACGGCGTTTGCACTTTTCGCAGACGAAAGCACAGTTCACGATGTACAACAGAAATAGCGGCTCCAGTATCTACAAGGCGTCGACGGAAACACTTTCCACACAAACAGAGAGCAAATTGGCGGCGCGAGCAGGAGGAATTGGGAAAGTCCGACACGATGCAGTTTCTCTTCCCAAAAACTGCAGCCTCTAGTTTTCCGAGCGGGTGTCCACAACATGTGAAGCAGCGCGCAAGGGCGATGAGGAACGGCGGTAAGGTGAAGGAGAGCGACGCCGGGGCGAGCGGGATGCTCGAGCCATGTCCTGGGAAGGTGAAGGAGAGCGACCAGAGGAGGTTGTGTACGGTCCGGGAACGTAGGAATCTGGCCCTGGTGTCCTGTCTCGCTCAAAGTTGGCGTAACCTCGCCTTTCACCTGGGTGACGCCCGGGAACGTAGTAATCAAACCTAGGTGCGCTGTCTCGCTCAAAGGTAGCATAGCCCCGCCTTTCATCCTGCTGACGCCGATGGCAGTAGCGAGAAATGTGGCCGCGAATACCGCAGTAGAAACAAACCGGGCGCCACGACCGCCACAGAGAGTAGTACGCTGTGCAGGAGTATTCGCTGCCAGAGAAGCTAGGGGGTCGCGGTAAGCTTCGGCAGGTGGAGACTGAACGGTCGAGGGAGGCCGGGAGGCAATTTCGGCATAACTTGGCGGACAAAATGGTGCAGTAGACTTGTCCATTTGGACGTTTGTCATCGACGCCAGTTCGTCCTTGATGATGTCACGCAGTCCAGGAGGAGCGGGGCGAACGGTCTCAAGCGTCGCAGGTCCAGAAAGATGGCCGTGAAGTTCATCCCTGATGAGTGCGTATCAGGGCTCGCAACTCCGCATCACCGTTGAGACGATGGTCGCAAGAGGCGCGTGGCAGGCGAATAGACTGGAGCGTGTCTTGACGTTGGCATGCTTTGATAATATCACCAACGCAGTTTGGGCTCTGCATGACGAGGGCATTAAAGGCGACTGTGTTGATGCCCTTCAGTATGTGGCGAACGCGGTCAGCTTCCGCCATGTCACTCTGTGCGCGGCGGCAGAGAGCGAGGACGTCCTCAATGTAGGATGTATAGGACTCGTCCTGTTCTTGTATGCGCGTTGCCAGCCTCTGTTTCGTGATTTCGGAGCGTCCAGACGACATGCCGAACATCTGGCGAAATTGCTGAGTGAGCGATGGCCAGTCCGAAAAGTCACTTTCGTGGTTAAAAAACCACGTCTTCGCCACTTCGATTAGGTAACAGGAGACATACCGCAATTTGTGCGTGTCGTCCCAATGGTTGGCGTCGCTGGCTCTGTTGTAGGGATCGAGCCAATCGTCCACGTCGTCGCCGCGGAGGCCGGCAAAAACGGGAGGATCGCGGTGTGTGGTGTTCACCGTCCAGGTAGGCCCAGCTGGCTGAGCAGAGGTGGTAGCAGCGCTGGTGGATGTGTTGGTTTCCGCCATCACCCTGGTAGGCGAGAGCAAACGACGACCGGACCGGAGTTCCAGGGGAATCGGGAAAGTAAGAGGACGTGGGAATCGAAGCACGCTCCGCCACTTGTGAGACGTTGACCGATGCGATGCCTTTATTTCCGAGCAGTCCCTCGAGTCAGAGACGAAGCACCGTACGAGACAAAAGATGATGATGAGTAGTATGTACAAATGACGACGACGATATGCACAAATAGCGCTCACACAAGATGATGAGTAGTTTGTACAGATGAAGACGACGATATGCGCAAAATTCGCTCACAATATATATATATATATATATATATATATATATATATATATATGTATATATATAGGAAAATCAGAAGCACAACTTCGCGGTTGTCTTAGGTTTATTATTTACCCAACAGTTTCGGTCGGTGGACCGACCTTTTTCAGCGAAGTTGTGCTTCTGATTTTCCTAAATACGCTTCGCCCATTGAAAAATCCAGTTACTACTATATATATATATATATATATATATATATATATATATATATATATATATATATATATATATATATATATATATATATATATATGTAGGAAAATCAGAAGCACAACTTCGCGGTTATCTTAGGTTTATTATTTACCCAAGAGTTTCGGTCGGTGGACCGACCTTTTTCAGCGAAGTTGTGCTTCTGACTTTCCTAAATACGCTTCGCCCATTGAAAAATCCAGTTACTACTATAAATATATATATATATATAGCCGCTTGGTAGGTACCAAAATTGGCATAGTATGACAACAGTGTATGAAGATCTATATATATATATATATATATATATATATATATATATATAGATACTTTGAAAGTGGCAAATGTTAGCCAAGAATTGCTTCGCATTTAAAAACAGTTGCGCACAATTGCGGTCAAAAAACATCTAACTATATCCAAGTGCGAACGGCAGCGACTGCAAGAGTCTATCTAGCTTCCACAGCGTTGACTGCTATGTATGGAACGGAGTATACAAACAGCTCTGATTCGAGGAACGCGAGCAATTTCGCTCTACGACGCCGCGCGACGTAAACGTCGGCAGCTGTAAGTTAGTGTCGACTGATAGTGTCGCGTCGCATTTCTTTTGCCTAGACACGTTCAGGACGAGATAAAGAAAGTGAACGCCACCCCACTGCTGTTATGGTAAACGTCGCTGTTCATTCGGAGATTTATTGAACTGGGATTCTCGCGTCTGTGTGTTTCCTTATCGTATAGAAGTGGACTGACGAACGAACGTATAGAGCTCGCTGGCATTCGCTACGCACAGCGTTTTACGTTGCGACAGTAATGCAGAACCCTCTATCGCTACGAGCGAAAACGTAATTTCCCGAACATGTAAGAAAAGGTGACGAGTCGCAGCGAATCTAATGCAAGAGCTGCTAAGTAGCATCGTCGTCCTTACCATTCCAATCACTTTATGCGTGCACAAATGTAATCCAGTGGAGTAACGCTGTACAGTTAAATATTCTTTCTTTTTTTTCCTACTTAAAAGCATCCAACGCTAGTAGCATTTGTTCTTAGTTTTTTCTGTTTCATTGCCAGAGCAATTATATGGACACTGAAAGCGGATTTCTGCTGTCGCTGTCGCCGTGAAGTTCCATATAAAGTCAAAGGGCATAAAAATCGTCGGCGCGCACCATGTGCTGTATGTGCGCGTGAAAGCATGCGAGAGACGCGCGCTTTGACGGGGAGCGAACGCACGGCGGAGAGCAAGCGCGACGTGTTCCGCTGCACGAAAGGCCGTGGGGGCATGGGAGGAAGGGGTTGCGGCTTCTGCTCTGCGAGCAACTGCGTACTTGTTCTTTGCTCTGCGTACTTTGTACTCTGCGTAGTTGTACTTTGCCGTATCTTGAAAGCGATCTGCAACACGGCTCCTACCTTTGTATGTGCTGTGCTATCTCCGCTCAGTTTCCGTTGAAGCGATAGACCGCACGAACCTTCGCTCACTGCTGCTGGTGCGCTTGCTGACGCCAGCGTTTTGACCGCGGTTGTGTGCGGTCATCGAGTGTGACCTATTCATGTTTGCTTGTGCGCGCTGACACCATGCTTGTTATTTTACTTAGTAAGCGAATATGTCCAAGTTTATACCGCCGATAAAACTATCCTTACTCCGTATAGCTCCCTACTAATTTGCTATCGCACTTGATGCTTCCGCGCCTTTTTCATGTATGCATATCACGGAAGGCAACTTTTTTGCTGTTGCTTAATTTTCTCATATTGCTGCTATGTTTTCAGGGAGGGTATTGTCTACGCAAAAGCAACCTGCTTCAGAAGGCAAAAGAAAGCATTGCAGTCTTACAATGTGTATCTGACAATCACGTCCAGCGCAGTGAAGCTGTAACCGACGCAACTTGTGGGTGCCCAACAGATGTAAGTGTGGCTTGCAGCCACATCCTTGCCACAATGCGCTTGACCACTTGGCTGAAGAAGAAGTGGTTTAAGAAGGCACCTCCAGCGCTATTGTGCACTGAGCTTCCTCAGCAGTGGAGGCGACCCAGAAGACAAGACATCAAGCCAACGAACCTCCACGATGTCGACTGGAGAAGCTCTCGACAAGGCGGTGCAGCAGTGCCTACGCCAGCTCGCCTATTCGACGTACGTTCCAAGCAGCAAGAGAAACAGTAGCAGTAGCAGCAGCAGCTTGAGAGCACTCACAAGCTTGGAGAAAACTTACAGAAACACGGCAATTACAGATTGGCTTCGGTACTGTTGACTACCATGGAGCATTTCGTTGAAACAAGGCTTGGTCTTGTGCCCGTTGGATCACCACTGTCATATCAGCAAGCACTTTTGCCAGGAGGCTTTGAGACTTGGGTGTCTAGCAACATCTGTAATAAACGCATCTTGCCCTAGGCCTTCTTTGCTCCTACTTTCAACGTGCCTCGCCTTGCTTTTGTTTTGCGTGGAGGACGTGGAAGCTAATCCGGGCCCTAAAACTGAGGATGTGCTCACCCTCATAAAAGAATGCCACGGCGAAGCAACAAAAACCTTGAATGATATCAAACAGCATGTGAGTGCCTTGAAGACTCGGGTTGGCACTATTGAAACAACTTTGAACAGCGTGTCTAGGTTTAAAGACAACTTCGAGGCTGTCACTGAATCTGTCAATGAAGTGAAATCGAATGTAAGACAAGTGAACAATTGGTTGATGTGGTTGACGACATGAACAATAGAATGAGGAGGAACAAACTTATCATCAAAGGCCTTCTTGAAGGCGATCACGAAGGTTACATCGAAACAGAACAAATCCCCAAGAATCTGTTCGCTAATTACCTCAAAATTACAGCTAGGGATATTTAACGGGCACACCGCTTTGGCCTGCGTCGTCCCGGTTTTCAGCGTCCAATCATTGTTAAGTTTCTAAATTTTAAATCCAGAATAGATGCCCTGCGCAACTCATACAAGCTTAAAAGCTTGGAGTCACCAAAAGTTTAGCTTGAAGAAGATTTTTCGCCGAGTGTTCAAAGCTGCGGGAGTTTGCCAAGAGCAATCGCACAGACAACGAACAGTTTTCTGTGTGCTTTAACAAACTTCATCTACAAGGCAAGGTTTACCACTTCGACTCCGCCAGGGGCGTGGTGGTTCAAACTTCAGGACCTGAACGATCTGCCGAATGATGTTCAGCGGCACAGCACCAGGCTCCTTCACCCATAGATTCATTTTCGATGTTATTGGCTAACTTTCGGAGCATATACCATAAGACTGACATTTTAAAAGCCATCGTGCACACGTGTTCTGCAGATATAATTATCGTTACCGAAACGTGGCTTTCGGAGGACGTCGCTAGTAGCGAGCTTTCGTTACCATCATCATTCGTCGTCTTCCGCAAAGACAGAATCGGCTGTCGAGGTGGCGGCGTAGTTATTGCGATTAACGAATCATACCACCCCTCTCCTATCCCAGTAGACTCTCCTCTCGAAATAGTCTGGGCCTCTTGTCGTATTGGTCGCATCGCTTGTGTCATTGGCACGTGTTATCGACCCCCCGACAGCAATTCATAGTTCACAGATCTTAGCGACGCCATTGACCAAGTCATGCACAAATTTCCGAATTCTCTTTTCTTCTCAGGCGGTGATATTAATTATCCAGAAATCGACTGGTTCATTCTGTCTACCCATAATCATAATAATCGGCCTGAATGTATTCGCTTTCTTCAGTTGCTTCTTTATCAAAACTTAACACAACTTGTACACGAACCTACGCAGAAGGATCGCGTTTTAGATCTAGTTCTAACGAACAGTCCTGAAATTGCTAACACACGCGTACTCGAAGAAATCAGCGATCATAGCGCTGTCCATTGCTTGCTCTCACTTCCACCTGCAAACAACTCAAAAACTAAAGAAACAACTACTGAACTACACGCGTGCCGATATAACGAAGTTGAACAGTGTGCTACAAGATTTTGCAGCCGATTTTTACGTGTACTTTGACAACCATACAACTTATGAAAACTGGTGCCTGTTTCGGAACAAACTAAAAGAAATTGAAGCTGCTTGCGTGCCTAAAGTAACAATAACTTCTAGAACAGATGACCCATGGTTCACCCGAGACGTGAAACGTTCCCTTAACAAGAAGAAAAGGATTTACAGGAAAGCGAGTCGCTCAAACTGTCCTCAAGATTGGGCAGCCTACGAAAACATTGCTGTTTTAACACAAAGTGTCATTCTCCAAGCTAAAGACAAATACTTTAATGATACGCTCCCTAACCTTATGAAAACGCACCCCAACAAATATTGGAATATCGTGAACCCTAAAAGTATCCACTCATTACCTTTATTGACGAGGGAAGACGGCAGCACTTTAGCGGTTGAACAATGCGCCGAAAAATTTTATAAACACTTCACTGAAGTATTCACTAACGAACTTCCACTAAATGATTCGTTGTCGCAGCTGTCCTTTTCTCACGCTTTCCCAGCAATCCTGATTACGGAACACGGCGTTGCTAGCGCCATCAATCGACTTCCTCACAAAACCAGTCCCGGACCAGATGGCATCAGCGCCAAACTACTTAAATTGACCTGCCACCATTCAGCTAACCTGCTCGCATCAATCTTCCAGCAATCACCTGATTCTGGCTGTATACCGGAGGACTGGAAATCTGCATATGTAGTCCCTATATTTAAATCTGGCAGCAGCAATGACCCTAACAACTACAGGCCGATTTCACTTACGTCCATTTCGTGTAAGGTACTAGAGCACATCATATACTCACAGGTGATGGGTCATCTGAGCCGTAACAATTTACTTCTCAACACCCACCATGGTTTCCGCGAAAAATTATCATGCCAGACACAACTTTTCGAACTTGTGACAGACCTGCACACAGCCCTACATATGTCCGGCTACATCGATGCCATTTTTATAGACTTTTCAAAGGCTTTCGACCGTGTTCCCCATAATCGACTAATGTTAAAATTATGTAATCTGGGTCTCGACGAGAGAACGACTGCTTGGATCAAAGAATTTCTAAACAGTAGGTGTCAGTCAGTTAGACTTAAGGATTACATATCTAAACTGACACGAGTAACATCTGGGGTGCCGCAAGGGAGTGTGCTGGGTCCTCTTCTATTTTTAGTACACATTAATGACGTAGCCTCTAACATAAGTTCGTCAATCCGTCTTTCCGCGGACGATTGTGTTATTTATAAGAAAATAACTTGCATGGCTGACGTCGCAGAACTACAATCTGATCTCTCAAGATTATAGGAATGGTGCAGTAATTGGCAAATGGAACTTAATGTCGAAAAAAACCAAACACTTAAAATTTACTAACATTTCTTCTGCATCTTCAAACTCTTATAAAATAAATGACGTAGTAATAGAAAAAGTCACGTCATTTAAGTACCTGGGCGTCATATTTACTTCCGATTTAAGCTGGGCTGCCCACATCGAGCATATTACCATAAGGCTTTTAAGAAGCTCGGCCTACTTAAACGACGCTTGAATTTCGGTAATAAAGATACAACACTGCACGCTTTCAAATCATTGATTTGGCCATCTCTAGAATATGCTTCTATCATATGGCATCATCATCTGACAGGTCTTACTAACATGCTCGAAATGGTACAGAACAAGGCCAGCGCGGTTTGTCACGTCATCCTACTCCCGTTTCATAAGCGTTTCATCACTAAAAGCTGAACTTTATCTAGCTACTCTTGTCATGCGTAGGCGACATGGTCGACTATCGTCTTTTTACTCACTTTACCACAGCCACACAACGTTCGCCCAGCCCCCCATACTTCAACCCGTCTCGATCATGCGCACAAAGTATAACCCCTTTTCGCCCGGACGAACAAGTACCAAAATTCGCCTTTAGTATTGTGCATAAATGAATGGAACTCCCTGCCGTTCAACATCGCCGAGATATCAGATGCTTTAATGTTTCACTCAGCGCTGCTGGGCTATTTACAAAATGAAAAACATTCTTAACCTGTATCTGCATGTCTTTGTTTCATGTACGGTATTTGTACGCTGTATGTATGCAGTGTTCCTTCCAATGTATTGATGATCAGTGGTTTAATGGCCATGCAACAAATCGCTCTGTACTCGTTATCAATGTATTTCGTAGATTATTTTATTTTTCTATGCTATTCTGGACACCTTGGTTCAAGTTAACTTGCTGTTTCTTTTTTCTTGTTTTGGTTGTAAGTATTGTTGTCTTCTATTTATATTGTTTACACATTATATTTATGTACTCACCTGAAATCCTCCCCCCTATGTAATGCCCACTAGGGCCTTTAGGGTATTGAAATAAAAAAAACATCTTGCCAGGAAGCCAGAAACCGAGCTTCGTTCCTGACTTTCGTCATTCTGACGACGCAGCTTTGGCAGCTGATCGACTTGCCCAACTCACTCAGCTATGACGAGCTGCATATATTGCAGGTAAGTCTGCTAAGGCGAAAGCCTATTGCCATCTTTTTATTTATGCAGTGTACTGTTGAAAAGCCGCAAGATCGCAGTTTGTGTAATGGATAAGTAAGGGGTAATTGCAGAAGTAATTCAACATTGTTAAAAGGGTAGGTAGGAAAAAAAATGTACAAGTAAATCGTTGGAGTACTAGTTTATTTTTGTGAGAAGAGTACAAGCTTCGAAAGTATGCACTTGTAAAGAAAAATACAAATAGGACATCGGCAGTGATTTCGTAGCACTTCTATAAAAAAGCATATAAACTAAATTCCTGTTGGCAAGAACAAAATAGCAAGAAAGACATGTAATATCCGCATATGTGTTGCTTTTCATGTATATAGGACCTCCAAGTGACTTCGGTGGAGGCACGAGAACTGGAAATGAATTCAAGGCAAAAGCATTCGCAAGGCAACTTGTGGCTGCAAACCAGGCTAAATCGACTGACAGCGTCTTGCATTGGCCGAGTGATTGAGAGGGAGAGCCGGACGGAAAAAATGGTCTTTGCAATGTAATGAATGCAAAAGACTTTTCGCGTGTGCGGGCCATACAGCACTAACTTGAAATATGAAAAGGCTGCAGCATACGAGTACTGCACTGCCATGAGATGTTATGGGCATCATGTTTATCTACAGTAATGCGGGCTCTTTGTGAACCCAATATGTCCATGGCTTGGTAGTAGCCCTGATCGAGTTATTTATGATCCTGAAGTGACCAGCTATGGTGTACACTTATGGTAAAATGCCATTACAGATTAAAAAAACCAAAACAGCCCTCCAGAGGTTGCGAAGTCGCCATGTGCTTTCCTGAGTTTCAACGAGAACAATGCACTTAGCTTGAGAAGAGACCCAAGTTGTGGGGCATATGACTTTTGCTGAGTGTAATTGGGCAGATTTTGTTGTTTAATCGGCAACATGGGTTGCCATTGAGCGTATCTAATTTGAAGAAAAAGACTGGAAGAGTATGAAAATGAAAGTTGACGTTTTTTTCTGTTTACACATGCTGCCAAGCATTGCAAGAAGGCAGTCTGATTCCTCGAATGGAGCTTTGTACAATTTGAATTGCACTGCAGTTTGAAATAGCAGTTGTCTGCGCTGCTGAGTAAGAGCGTTTGTGGCATCATAAGTATTTCTGGCTGCGTATTGCGAAAGCTCCCGTGTCAGTATGCTCTCGCCCATACTACTGTAAAAGGTAAAAAGTATACATGTAAAAATGTTTAATGTTACCAGGGTACCGAGCTGAAATTTAGTTTAGTTCTGGCTTAAAAAAGGTGCTTGAGTTACTGTTCTACGCGGGAGCGAAAAATAATGTTTTAAAGTGGTTTATGCTCGAGATCCACAGTTTAACTTTTTTGCGCCAACGTTAGTTTGCTATACCAGTAACCGAAACCAACCGCCTACATCTTCAAGACCGCTTCCGCTCATCAGTGATCATATAGGTTTTCCCACTGCCACTGAACCATTAAACAGTGGACAATTTTAAATGTACTCGAGCGTATTACTAACATGCCTGCCTCCCAACAAAGCACACTTAAATTCAGACTCCAAAAATTACAGCTGGCCCGTGTTAATTGGCAAGTGTGATAACACAGTTGATTGACAAGTGCAGACAATTGTGGATGAAAAGCTGCAGAGAAGGCAGCCAACTTGAACCCGAAACCATAATTTATTTCTTTTTGATGTCGTTCAGGAGTGAAAAAATAGCAGTGCTCCTATTGATGCAAAAATAATGTTTCTTTATCAGTTTCGGTTCGATATTTTGAGTGTTGCTTTTGGTATAATAATGCAGGGGGTGTTGAGGCTTTTAAGGAAAGCAGCAACAAGCCTCAGCACTATCACTACTTACGGGGCAAGTGTGTACAGCTGCCTAAACTTTGGATTCCCTCCCGTGCTTCCTAGCTGTAAAAAAACCAGGGTCCCTTACAAGGCCCGGAGATAAATTTAGATCCACAGATGAGTCACTCACCAATGAATGCAACTCTACACCATTGCTTTGCATCCTGTATGGCTGTGAGCGCGTTGCCTTAAAAATTGCGACAAGGTGTGCATGCAACGTTTAATAAATTTCTTGGTTGTAAAATGTAACTCAAACGCACGTTATTTCACCTGCATATTTATATGAGTATTAAATACTGGAACGAACTACTAGTCCATAATAAAGCCTGCTGCACGATATTGATATTCAAGAGAGGCGTGAAGAAACATTTGGTAACCACACTGCTGGCTACAGAGGTACAATTTTGAACATGTAATGTAACCAAATTTATTTTCGTAATTGCTAATGTATCGCTTTTATTCTCTAACCATTTGTCTTTCGATGTCTCTTGTTTTCCTTTTTAGAAATGTTTCTCATTGTTTCGTAGTATATACTTTATTTGCTTGAATGACACTGGTACTTCATAAATTGCAGGAACATTATTGTTTCTGATTATTTGCTATGGTAACCCCGTTTACATTGACGTCATTGTTGTGTGACCAATAAAGTGTTAATTACTGCATTGGTAATTACTCCTAGAAGGTCCCCGTGACAGTTTTGTAACTCCGTGACCTCCTTCTGTACTAACTCTCAATGAATGAATAAAATTAGAATTGTTTCCGAAAACTAGGTAATTTTAGTTGCTTCTGAGGGTTTTGTGTCATCTGACACAAAACCACAGTGTTGGTCTGCACTCATCTTCGTTTACTTTGTGCTCAATCATAACACCATGGAAGTTCAACAGGATGGCTGCTACTGCCCAAATGTGGATAATGACTGCAACTTTACCCAATGAAATGGGATTGTCAAAAGTGTGGTAGTCTTTTATCCTCTGCGTTCGGCACTCAAAATATATCCGCAACGAAGCATTCTCTCTAGTCTTTGCCACTTCTCTTTCTGAAAGGGTGCCACCCCTGAGGTATGGGGGTATATTTACTTTGAGCCCTTTCTTTTTCAGAAGGTCAGTAATGAGGAAGCCTTTGTCCGCCATTATCGATTCATTTCTATCAAACTTTAAATCTAGGAACTTCCTCTTTACGACGCATTTCCTGTCTGACGTGGACCCTATTGAGAAACTCAGTGACAAAAGTCAATACCCCTTCAGGGGAAACCCCTACAAGTCCTTAAAAGTTTCAGAGGACTTGTACGTAGAATATGTGCTTGACTGAAGTGACAGACAGGATGGTACTTCATACTTGACTTCGGTTGCATCTAGAATAACGCATGTTTATGCATATTGTTGAGAGCATTCACGTAGCATGTTGCTATCAATTGCCTCCCTTGGTTTCCACAACTACATACTGCCTAACTTAGCATAAAGGAAGTTTTTCCAAGATGTGCAAATCCTCGAAACATTTGACTGCGCAATACAGAGCCTGTGACCCAAGTCTGCCTCAAAAATCGCGAGACGTAGCCGCAGCAAAACTGAAAACAACTTCGTTTTCAACAGTGTAGGCAGGGAAGAGTGACTATACCATGCGCACGCTTGACAATCCGTTCTGCTTCCTTGCTGTACAGGTTGGTGACTGCCCTGCCTTGCACGCTAAACGTACCAGCAAGATTTGTATGCTGCTCTTCCCCTGCCCACTAGTGTTACTTTCTACAATACGTGATTGCATAAATGTTGTTAAGCTTTTGTTGTTAGCAGGCGACATTGAGTCAAACCCGGGACCAACTGATACTAATCCAAATGCCGATGTGCCAGCTGCTATTGCTGCCTTGTCTGAAAAATCGGATGCCCGTCACAGTGAGTTGGTGGATACTTTAACACAGCTTAAGGCAGGCCAACTTGAACTAGAGCAGAAAGTATGCGACCTTGCTAACAGGCTTGCGGCTCTTGAATCTCAGGTACAGTCGTTGGACAGTGAACATGTTCCTGTACTCAATGATGCCATATCCGAGGCTGTTCGTGCGGAGTCAGGTGCAATAAATTCACGGCTAGACGATCTGGAGGATGGCTTCCGTCGAGATATCCTGATTTTTTTTTTCGGTATCCCGGACACTAGCTCTGAAACTTGGCCAGAGTCTGAAGAACACGTTCGCAAAATTCTTTTAGACAAACTGGATCTATCTTTTCCCGACGAAGGTATTCATCGTGCTCACAGACTGGGTTCGTACGTATCGGAGAAATGTCGACCTATTATAGTTACATTCGGTTCTCCCAAGTTCAGAGACAAGATTATATCGCAACGTACAAAGTTCCAAAATTCCAAAGTATCATTCAGTGAAGACTTCTCTCACGCCACACGCCAGTCCCGTAAAAAGTTGGCTGAAATCGGTAAGGCTTCGGTAGAGAAGTATCTCTTGCGGTTGAATCGATTGTACATCAAGGAAAAGTGCTACGTCTATTGTTCGACCACCGATCTTGTTTGTGAAGTAGATATTGCCGAAAGTCAGTTCCAGCGAGAACAGAGGCACATATATTGTTTCGGCTTCCACGAATATTATCCCGAATGCGTCAATAGCCGCTTAGTAGTTCATCCCTATAGCCACGGCTATATCAGCTGGTATAGCCCCCAGGTAAACGGAGATTGCATCACGAGCGCCAATTTCTGCCCTGGTGCTTGGTAGGCCATGCTTCGCAGAAAAAAAGTAATAACAAAATGAAGCCTGCTGTTATGGCAACAGTTTTACTGATGCGCGAGGGGGAAGACAGCCATCCCGCTTATCTGAAATGCGCTCCACGACTGTGCGATTTTCTCGGCAGACGCAAGAGGAAACTAGCTCGAGTTCTGTTTGCTGCTACGGTCTGTATTATTCTAACGGCTGTCATTTTCAGCCTCTTTTTTTGTAATGACCATTTCCTTTTGCGTGTGTGGTTCATGCATTGAATAAATGCCAGCAGCACATCTGTGTTTGCTAATATCTTATCATATTCCGTTATGATAAGTGAGACAGCGTGCCATAGCGCGGGGCTACTGCATTTTGGTAGGACAATAGCTGGCAGTGAAAGGTGTTTTATTTAGCAATTTTATTAGTAACTTTTGCACAGCAAGAGATACAATAAACAAAAGAATATTGCAGACCTGAGTATCACGTGTCTGCAATGCAAACTGTACATTGTATAGGCGTATATACATAAAGCTTCTTGCAATTTCGGAATAGCAAGAGTCATGTTTTTGGAATTCACATCAGACAATCCTACCAACGAAAATCGTTTGTTGCAGCAGTTATCCGGGATTACTCATGCAAAAAAAAAACATTAAGCGAGACCGGTTCAAATACTAAGGGCAGCACATTTCCCATACCCAAACACAGAAGTGGAGTTGTCCATGCTGGAGCTGTGGTCTGGAAAAAATGGAAGTAATAAGTTTTATGCTTACACACAACGCAATTTCAGCAACAAATTTCAGCACTCTTTCCACAAAACAGCGCTTTCAATTCATGTACATCAACTTTCATTATATTTTGTTGTGGGATTTATGCTAAAAATATGGCAGAAAAATTTAGCAATCCAAATTCTTATTTTAACTGCTACTGTATTGAAGTAACAGGTTTGGTAATGCTGCTTTCTCAGCAGCTGTCTGAAAACAATGATCAGTTTCTTACAGCTAAATTATATTGATCACTGAATTTCTTATTCACTTGTCAATAAGGCACTGACGGATTAGTTTGTTCAACCTTTTTTATACTCCTTGTCTTCCTAGTTCTGCAGAGTGCCTATTACTGGAAGACGATCTTCTAAAAGCTGTAAGCCACTGGTCAACGGTCTATGAGCATTTACTATTATAGAAGAATTTGTTTTGCACAAGGTAGCAATACTTTGCGGGAACACCGGTGCGCGTGGCTCGCTAAGCGTTGACGTAAGCACCTTCGTACGCACTGCGCGTCAGCACGACTTGACTCAAAGGTAAATTCGTTCGTTGTGAACAAAATCTGCTCGTCTGATTAGTTCTCAGTTAACAACCGCGAAAATCGCACTTCACACATGAATATTCGATAAAGAACAGACAAGCAGGAGCTTTTTTTTTCGCGATACATTTCGCTGCGCAACGTAAAATGCACCCGGCGCCGTGGCAGAAATGCGAAGAAAACAGGGCTTGCAGTGCTTTCTGCACTAGCCCAGCGCTCATTCAATTGATTTCCGCACCTTGTGAAGCTCTTGGTGTTGCAGTGTCTAACCAAATCTCTAACTTAACCCTTTCGTCCGTACAGCAAGCACTCAAGGATCTTCAGCAAAGATAAGTTAGCAGTTTTATTTCCATAAAGCGAACAGCAGTCGCCGAGATATAACGAAACGCAATTTCCATCAGCGGGTCAGCCAGCACTCGCTCGTCTCAGGAGCTGCTGTCGATAGGTAGCTTCAATGTATTTACACACCACACAGGCCTCCCTCCCCCCCCCCCCTCCCCGGCCTCTCCCCTTCCTAAAAAGGGAAATAAAAGTTTATTCATTCATTCACACCACAGAGAAATATAACGCGTACGGAATACCCTTCCTTTCGTCTTACGGCCGTTTCGATAAGGTTAGCGGCTATTCGCTACATAACTGCATAAAAAGCGCGCTGACTCCAATCTTATTGATTTGAAAATAAAGTTTACGTTCTTCTACCTTTCATTTTCTTGCAAACGGAAAAAAAGTGGCCTTGCTGTCGCTTCCCGTGTTGGCCCAGCACAGAGCCGCGCAGAACATCTTGTGGCCTTTCTTTTGTTTTTCATACATCGCTGGAGCACTGGCCGATAAAGAAAAAAAAATGTTGCAGCGCACAGTAGAAGGCAATGGCGTGCACGTGTGCAGAGGTGCAGAGAGCGGCAGGAGCAGACGTACGGAATGGCGGACGAAGCGAAAAGACCGAAGGCGCCGCCCGTTGGCGCAACAAGTGAAGCTACTAAATAAAGATATAGCATGCGAAAAAAAAGAAAATGGTCAAAAACACATTTTATTTCTACATATAATTGCATCACTGTACTTTATTGCTATGTTGGCTGAAAAGATAGAGCCACACATGGAAAAGTCCTTTGGCTACCAGTGTCATGGCGGCGCTTTATTACCAATACCGAAACTATCCGCACTGTCCACCACCTGCTATAGCTACCTGCTCGCCCGGTCGCTAAACCAATTTCCTTCCTTTTTTCCCAATGGGAGCAGTGTGCGTAATAAACGGGATGAGCTGTCTTCAGCCATTGACTCGTGTTCAGCTGACATTGTTATCTTGACTGAAACTTGGCTCTCGAGTTATATTGCAGATTATGAAATCTTTGAATTTGAATCAGTTTTCACATTTTTTCGCTGTGACCGTATCTCGCGTACTAGTGGCGGAGTGTTGATCGCCGTACGTGACGGCTTGACTTGTGTTATAGATATTGCTACTCATTTGGAAATCGTGTGTACGCGTGTCACTCTGGGATATCATGATTTTATTTTTTGTGTGTGCTATCGGCTGCCCAGTTCGCCCTTGACATTTAATTCAGATTTACATGATGTATTAAATGAGCTAATTGTCCAGTTCCCTTCATGCACACTCTTGCTTCTTGGTGATTTTAATTCTCCAGCAATTATCTGAGTGCTCTCTCTTTATCAACCTATGTCTGGATTTTAATTTTAAGCGGCTTGTCATTCAGCCTACACGATCTACGCAGCAATCTGCTAACATTCTTGACCTCCTTCTTACTAGTACACCTCAGCTTGTTTCCTGTTTAAGATATTTACATGCTTTGACTGATCATTGCCTCATTTATTTTGAGCTGCGCACATCTGTTCTCGCTACAACCACTCTAAAAGTTATCCGTGAGTATAAAAACGCTGACTTTGAGTATATAAACTGCGAACTAACGGATTTTGTCACTCACTTCATTCAAAGTGTCCACAAGCGCAACGTTTATGAAAATTAGACCATATTCAAAGAAAAATTCATTTTTTTATTAATCAATTCATTCCTCAGAAACGCATAATATCTAACTCTCCTGCTCCGTGGTTTAACGCGCTTCTGAGGCGCTTGCTGAACAAGAAAAAACAAAGACTATTCCGGCGGCCCAAGGCAACCCAAACGGCTGAACGCTGGCACACTTACGCCACCGCTAAGACGGATTATAAACAAATGTCGTCTTAAGCAAAAAACAAAAAAACAACAAAAAAAAAAACATTTACCAGCACATGCTCCCGTTCCTTCATAGAGATATTCCGAGGGAATTTTGGAATATAGCCAGCGGGAATAAGCCGAATATAGTAGATCTTTGTCATGATCAAACACTCCAATACACCAGAGTGACTGCTGCAAAGTGTTAGATAATTTTTTTTGCCTCGTGTTTTTCTTCTACCTTGCCGAATGTTTTCCCTCATCCTTGTACATCTTACTTTTTATCCATGGATCCAATAATCATTGATTCCGTTGGTGTGACATGTTTAATTGAAAGACAGAAGATTTCATCTTCTTCTGGTATCGACGGCATTATAACGAAGTTCTTGAAAAGCACATCTACCTGCTGATCATTGATTCTTCGTGAAATCTTTGAACAGTGATTACAGAGTTGCTCCATCCCTCCTCATTGGAAGGTGGGGAACGTGGTTTCATTGCATAAATCAGGTAGTACCGTTTCAATACTTAACTATCGGCCCATTTCATGAACCAGCGTTCCCGGTAAACTTCTTGAGCATATTTATTCTCATCTTGTTCCCTTCCTTGAATTGAGCAACTTTTTCAATTCATGTCAACATGGCTTCAGAAAATTTTTTTCGTGTGCGACACAGCTCCTATCTTTCACTAATGATTTATTTCGTGCTATGGATGCTAACGTTATTCGGGATTGCATTTTTTTAGACTTTGCTAAGGCGTTTGACACTGTCTATCACGATCTATTACTAATTAATCTCGGTGCTCTTAATATTAACGATCTGGTATTAGGCTGGATTAAATGTTTTCTTTCCAACCATAGGCAATATGACTCAGTTAATGATTATGACTCACCTCTTGTTTCCATAACTTCTGAAGTACCTCAGTGTTCTGTGTTAGGTCCTCTCCTGCTTTTAATTTACACTAATGAGCTTCCTAACAACGTTATCTTCCATATAAACCTTTTCGCAGATGACTGTGTGCTTTCTCGTTCATTTACTAATTCCTCTGATGAAGCATGTTTGCAATCGGACTTGAACGCAATTTCTTCATGGTGCAGCGAATGGCTCATGACGATTAACACCACTAAGTGCAAACACCTGCGTACTTCAAGCCGTACTCCTGAATACACCCCTCGCCATCTTCTTAATGACACTCCGTTATCACCTGTCTCATCGTACACATATCTGGGTATTCACTTAACACACAATCTGTCTTAGAAAATGCACGTGAACTACATATCTAACAAGACGAACCACACGCTCGGATTCTTACGCCGCCGTTTCATAGCTTCTAACAGCATCGTTAAGCTGCATCTGTATAGGACGTTAATAAGACTTAAACTAGAATATGCTTGCTCCATTTGGAATCCTAATCAGATAACTTTATTTACCACTTTAGAGTCTGTTCAAAACCGCGCCGCCCGTTTTATTATTTAAAATTATTCCCGAACAGCAAGCGTATCTGCAATCAAATCTGTACTTGCTCTTCCCGTTCTTTCTCTGCGCCGTAAATATTTTCCCTTATGTCTTTTTCATAGAATTCATTATATCAACCCTATTCTCAAAGATAAGTTACTCCTCTCTCCATATTATATATCTTCACGCACTGACCACAACTTCCAGGTAGGAATACCACAATGCCTAACTAGCCTTTGTATAAATTCATTTATTCCTCGAACTGGAAATGACTGGAACCACCTCCCCCTGCCTTCATCGCTGCCATCACCGACGTCAACAAAATTAAGGAATTTGCCGCCGATTTTGTATGTCCCTCCTGTCTGTAATGCCTCTGGCCCTGAAAGTATTGAAATAAATAAATAAATAAATAAATAAATAAATAAATAAATAAATAAATAAATAAATAAATAAATAAATAAATAAATAAATAAATAAATAGTCAGTGTTCTTTTACGTACCTTGAAAGTGTTTGTAGTACTATCACTTTCAACACGAAGGACGTTGCTGCCATGATCCCCTGACTCTAGGAAGGCCATCAAATTGCAAAATCTTCATAGCTTGGTAATCAAGTGTAGAACATTACATTTTCATCATATTTTCTTTACTCTCACTATACTAAAGCTGGACTTTCTCTGTCTCTACTCATCGAGCTCACTGGAAAGATTGTCTCTCTCTATTCCTAGATCTCGGGCAATCTTGCTGGTTTCAGCTCTTCATTGAGTGTAAAGCATTTGCTTTGCAGATTTGGTATTTGTTTTTCTTGTTGTCCTACGGTTGCTTGCAGAAGTTGCTAATGTTGCGCAAGCAGGGAGTTCACAACAAGTATATTCTGCTGCAGATAGTGCTGTATCCCCTTCATACGACCTGTGACTGGTACCTTTAACTGTAACTTTCACAGCAGTACTGCTACAAGCTGGCACGTCATCAGGGCCGCTTATATCTGCTGATTCTGGTGTGCAACATTGCCTGAACAGCTTGCTTCAAAGATTTCCTGCGGAGTGGTGACGCACGCTGTTTGGGTGACTTGCGAGTTGTAAAACTCGCAAGTCACCTTACTGAATCTTAACAGAGGTGGGACTGCAGTGTCTCGCAGAATATTATGACCACTAGGCACGCCAGGGGTGAAGTCACATGGTTGGAAATGTATCTTTGTGTATATTGTTACTTCGAAATTGGAACCTTCGTCCCTCTGAATTGCGGTGATCCATTTCTTGTACAGCACGCTGTTCTTTGGAAAGCGGTGAAATGATACCTGTGAAATACAGAAACACTGGAGTAAACATTTTACATGCTGTAAACTACCCCAGTATACCAAAAACAACCGCTAGACATCTTATTTAGGGAAGCTAGTCTAAAAAACAAAGAAATGCGAAAGATACAAGGAAAAATGCTTCTAAGAAGGGGTGAATACCAGAAAGCCGCCCACGGATAATACGCCACTTGTAGCTCGCATGCCCTGCCAAATATTTGCACAAAAATGCAAATTATGCTCAAAATCCAAACTGCTATTCGAAATGGAAACTGTGCGCAAAAAAAATAACTTTCTCAGCACCACCCATAAACTAAGTCATTACGCAAGGTAAAGTGCCCGCCAACAGTAATTAAAAAGAGTGCGCCTGCAGCCGCCGCGGCGGCTTAGTTGACAAAGTGGTCTGCTACATAAGCTCCAGATCGCGGGATCGACCCCGGCCGCACTTCGATGGACGTGAAATGCAACAAGATTCGTGTACTTAGATTAAAGAGCATGGTAAAGAACCCATGGTGGTAAAAATTAACCTTATAGTATTGACTTGGGAGGTTAAACCCCACCAATCAAGGAAGCAGCCAATAACCTCTATAGCGCAGAACTTCGTGGAAGGGGCTCCGCATGTTGGTTTGTAGTGAAAAGTGCACCTAGATCGAGCTAACTTGAGGTTACTAATCCTCGTAATAAGTCGTATTGCACGGGAATAAAGTAACAACAAACGCCACGCTGGGCAAGAAAGAGAACATTTAACATGTACAACTCAACAAATGCGCACCAACGCGTTTTAGCCTCAAGCTGCACACGCTAGATAGCGTATTTATTAAATGTAATGCGGCATTTTGCCTTCGCGTCACTAAGCGCTAAGGGTTTGAATCTAGCTTGACAGTCTTTGCTTAACTAAACGCCTCTCCGATTCGATCCGAACGTCTACGAAAGATTTGACACATACCTTGTTGTTCGCTGTCACTCACTTCACGTTGATTGCAAAGGGGACACATCAGTGTTTCGTAATCTTTACCTGTAGAGAAATGTTTAAAAAAACACGACGCATGTTTTCCTACCGAATTCGCGTCCTACGTAAACACGCATGCTCAGTGCGTGCGCGTTGGTCGTCCAGCGTCGTCTGCTCCGCCTGACATACCAAGATGACGCCGGTGGTTGCGATGGGGCCTATAGGTATCGCTGTGCGTTTCGCATATTATTTATTGAATTTTTTTTGTTTTGTGCTGAAGACGTGAAAACAAAGGAATCTAGGCAAGAAATGAAATATTTAGTGAGACCTCTGTGGCTGGAACCCGGTTCGTCTACATTTGTAAGACAAGGCTCTGCAGGTACCACTGTAGCCTGCAGACTACGGCAGAAACGAATCGCTCACGTGACCACTAAGAAATATGGCAACGTAATGTGCAACGATAAGAGCCTTGAAAACTTATATGCGGAAGGGATGAGGCCACGGTTAGGACACCTAGACAGCACTGCCACTACGTGTAGTGGCAGTGCATTTGCTATCGTCAGCCATAGGGTGCTAAGCATATTAAGTTAATAATGTTAACTTTTCTTCTTCTTTTTTGTTAGCCCGCTGCGGTAGCCCAATGGCTATGGAGTTGCGCTGGTGGGCTCGAGGTCACGGGATCAAATCCCGTCCGTGGCGGCCACTTCCTTGTGGGGGCGAAATGCAAAAATGCTTGGGTACTTAAAAGTGCACATTAATAAACCACAGGCGGTCAAAATGAATCCGGAGTTTACGGCGTGCCTCGTCCTCATCCCTTGTTCTTGACACATAACACCACCCCTCCCTCCCCCTAGAATAAGATGTCATAACATAAACATGACGTTTCCGTTTTATTCGCGATTTTTTCCATTACATTTCTAGTGCCGGACTACGGAAAGAAACCACCATTTTTTAAAATGTGTACAGTCAGTTACCTTTTCCCTTTCTTTTTTTTTGGGGGGGGGGGGTGAACGAAATAAAAAGTTACTGAGCTTTGATCCTTTTAGAGTAGGCTTCAAAGCCGGCAGTGCAAACGACCCGGAGAAAAAGCGATGCGCTAGTCGTCATTCAGCATCCCACTTAACGACTTCGCGCACTCTAGGCGGCGCCGCGAAGCGCCCGCCGTGCCGTTCTTCCTTTCACCCATGCTTGACGGCGCACGCGTGCGCGCTTTCTTTTCCGTGCGCGCGCCCTCGCTTTGCGAGATTGCGCGCGAAAGGCGATCGACCTTGCCCCGCGAGTTCTCGCTCTCGACGGTGCCCCGCGTGGTGCTCTCTGGTGGCGCGCTCCGCAGCACGGCCCAGAGCGGCGGCGTGCGTCTCCACCGGTTGTTGAGTCACAGCCTCTTCTCGCAGTGAGGCTTTCGCCTGCAGCCTTGTTCGCCGGTTCGCCTCGTCCGGCTGGACCCAAGCCAGTCGCACGCCGTGCTCGCTTGTGGGCAGCAGATGCTGCCGCGGACCGCTCACAGCATGGATACGCTCGCTTGTGCCGCCGCCGCTCTCCTGCTTCTAATCGCGACCTGCATCGCACCGGTATCGGCTCAGGATGTCAAGTGAGTGAAGTTACCATGCCTGTGGGATGACTATAGCTAGTAGGTCTTGTACTACCTTGGCAACGCGTGCTGTGAAGAACTACACGACACGTGCTGGAGAGGCTGGAAGCAAAATGACGTCTGTCAGATAAACTTTTGTCCGGTACATCTGTTTTTTTTTTTTGAAAGCTAATTAGGCGGTTCCCTTTAGCGGACTCGTTTATAAGACATACTTGGGAAAGTGGCGTTAAACTACCGTTCATTTGCATATTACCGAGGTTACACGCACGACGTCGTGTTTGTTCGCCGGCAGTCTCTGTACACACGACATGACTGCCCCTCCATTTCTCGGACACGAACCAAGCTAGCTGGTGTTATCCGTCGACCCTTTCAACGTCATCTAACCTAGCCTAGCCTGCTTCTTTGTTCGCTGGGCTGTGTTTTCTGGCGCTTACTTTGGACGTAGAAATGCCTACTATTTTGCCAAGACGTAATGCTGTAGATACAAGCTAGCATTATTCCTATTGCAAAATGACTTGACTACAGTGTTTCAGTACGTTTAACTGCAGTGTTTCACGATATCAATTACTCGCAAGAAGAGCCGCGCGTGTCGTGTAACTGTCATCGTGGACCGCAGCATTCGAACGTGTGATATACGCTCTCAGATTTCCACGGCGCATCAGCCAAAGCACGAAACGACGTTCTTTGCGAGTTGCCGCTTAAATTGATAAAAGTGCTGTCATCTTCGGAATCCAAAACTCTTGGTTGATATAGGAGACATGCCGTAGCCGTTGCGCCTTGCTTACAGTCACTACCCACGGACTCTGACGCCATCGCGCGCACATCGACTGTCATACAACTGTGATGGACGGTTGACTGCATCTGTATCGTGGAATTCTGAGGCTCGTGTAGGCAAAGAAAAAAAAAGTAATATTGAACGACACTGCAAATAATGAATACGTTTTCAGAGCGCTAGCTTACGTGCGGTGCCGTATGAACAGCAGCAGCTGGCCGTTGTTGAATGCGTTTTTTTTTTTTTTGCCAACGTGCTCTCGTGATAAACGACATCATACAGTACCGTGGGGTAAGTTTAGCGCGTTTAACGCCGCTGCCCGCGCGGCGGGTAACGAATGAAGAGGGCACTTATAAATAACACGCAAGGGTGCCCTATTTGCATTTCTCACTTCTTGACAACAAAATTCGGGACATCAAGCCCGCGTGCCCCGTCGCCGTGTGAGTCCTTTGGTCCCCCCCCCCCCCCCCCCCCAAAAAAAAAAGAAAAAAAAGTCGCATTAACTGGACGCTGGAGGTATACATAGTAAAAAGCGCCCCCATGAAGACTGGCTTTGTTTTGATTTTCTTTGCGCGCTCGGCGCGTAAATCCGGTTGTGGTGAAGGTAGTGGGGGCTCTTGTTTTCGTAGCGGGAGAACCGGCAGTGCAGACTTGCTTTTTTTTTTTGTTCTCTGATCCGGAAAGAGAAAGTAACGAGATGATTGCATGCAGCTGACGTAGGAAGCGCTAAAGGAAATCGCAGCCGTGAGAAAGATGCGTCTCTTTGTATGTGCACGCCGCTTACCGGAAGAAACAAGGAAAATGAATTGTGAAATTGAAGACCAAGGACAGACGAACCAGCGTTAACTTGCGTGCCATTGTAAACGTAGATATGCGGAGGGGCGGGTGCCAAGAATATAATTAGTTTTGGAAACGTTGCGGAAACATCCGGCGTGCACCGCCTAGTCTATGTTTAATAAGAAGCCTTCGGGCTGGATTGTTTCACCTTTATCAGATGCCATAGTTCACGAAAAGTCTGTCCAATTTGCCTACGTTGCAGAAGGTCGTCTGAAAGATAAAAATAAACGTGCGTTTGCGTGTAAGGATTTTCAATGGAAAAGCATATCCCGCAGGGTTTGGTAACTTGTATTAGCCAACGGGGTATAGAATGCGTGCTTTGACGAAAAAAAAATGGGCGTTAGGGCTTCAGGTACTCTGGGTGTGTCGCGACTTTATGAATGTTTGCGCAAATTCTCCAGAATAAATTGAAACTCGGCGAAAAGGATTCTTCATATCATGCGAGATACTAGGTTAGTGTGGGTGTCGGTAGATGTTCGTATTGGCTGCTTAGACAGCTAGTCACTGGTTCTGCATGTGTTGCATTCATGCAATAGCTTTTTATAAGTCGAAGTTGATCCTACTCGTTATTTCTTTTTCTTTACTCAACTTAAGATGGGTCGAGGAAAAGCCATACGATGAGTCTGGCCTGAACTGTGTCGCCATGAGCTTTCATCGTTGAAGAACTAGCTGTGAGGACGCCTGCAAGTGCCTTCATGCACTGCCACGACTACGGCACGTGTACGAAGTTCGCCGGTCTTCGGCAGCAAGCGTGCACAAAACTTGTGGAAGAGCTGAAATTTTGGAAAGTTAGGACGAATTCATGTTTGCCTTAATAGCGAAGGAAGGTGACGAGACCAGGGAAAACTACAGGGCAAGCGCAAAGTGCCTCGAGCGGCCAGTCGCGCGGCAATTTTACGCGTTCGCGGGCTCCTTTCACGTTCGAAAAAAAAAAAAAAACACTTTTGTGTAGCATGTATTGAGCAACAGAAAGCTGTATCGGAAGTTTTCATGTTGCTTTACAATTTTCCCGTCGACGCTTTTCATATAGTTATAATATTTGAGAAGCCAATTAATTAGGACTAATTATGTGATTACGCGGAATGCGAAAAATAATCTGAGTATCTCGAAGCTATGGCAAACATTACCTTGGTTCTATCCTGTCCAGTTACGTACGTGGCATTTTATCATCATCATCAGCCTATTTATGTCCACTGCAGGACGAAGGCCTCTTAGTGCATGACTGTTGGGACACCCTGTATATACAGTCAAGCCAAACAATGACACGAAGGACATCATAGGGGAAATTAACTGTATTTCCTAATTGAAATAACGAAATGATCAAAGAAATGAAAGCGGATGAACAAACAACTGGCCGCAGGTGGGATACGAACCCTTGTGTTCGCATTACGCGTACGACGATGCTTTTACCAATGGAGCTACCGCTACACTGTTTTGCCATCGACTTTTTGGGGGTATTTATGTTTGCCTACTATAACTAACCCTGGGAGGGTTCGCCAGCGTCACCACTCACGGCCACGGCAGTGGATGTAGAACATCCTGTCTACGGCATGCGCAACCTAGTACCTGAACATTTTGGGTGACGGCAACTGGTCAACAAACCCGCTCATGCTACGTGAATGCATCAAAGCTGGCGGATTCGAGACCCTCGCTATGTAATGAACGAGAAGGAAACCGAGGCGCCCGATTTTTGTTAGTCAGATTATAAGAAGCGTTAGGTTCCCTCTGTTTCCATTTTTCTCATTGATTGTATATAAATAAGCTTTTTCATGCCGGTTTACGCCTTGTGCTAAATGTCTAAGTCACATGCGTGACAGACTGCTCTTACCTGGACTTGCAATAACTTGACGTCCTGACACGGGAAAAGGGGCGAGGAACGCTGTAGCTGCCATCTTAAATCTCCTGTGCTTTGGAGAAGTGAAACTTCTGGACGAGTAGTAGTATGGCGACCAGGTGCGGTCAAGCGTGCAGTTCGCTTGAAACTTTAAGCGGCATATGTTAATACATATTACGATTAATGCAGCACCCAATGAACATACGCCTACGCATTTTATCACCATTAGGTATCAACAGGGAAATGTGTAGTGAATAATTGGCCTATGTGTTTCCCGGCTCTCTATGCTTGCTGGCAGAGAGCTTGGAGGTTTTGAACGAGCCAACGGAGGGTTGTGATGTTGCTCTCGTGAATCGAGACCGACGTCGGGAAATTATCGTAATGAGCACAATTGATGTGTAGTTCCTTTTATGTGAAAGGCAGGTGACAGCTGAAGGACGAACAGGAGTGTCCGTAACCACGTGTAACCTGCCTTTTTTGTTCATTCATTTCCACGGTACTTATTCTTCCGGATTCGTCACACTGGTTAGGCGAGCGTGCTTGATCTTCATCGCGCGCGACTCATCGGTTAGACCCCCACACGAGTGATTTGCATAGTAATGCATCTTCAGCACGACTGGAGCGGACGTCCGCGTTTAATCAGTTCGGTCCGGTACCGTCGCCGCGAGTGCCAAGTTAATGTGGGATCATTGGTTCAGTTCCAGTTTCCCACGGCGCAGCTTAACGCGTTCGCTGAATGCGTCGGACATTTTGACTTCCGGACGCGAAGCTCGTAGGAGTGCTGGCGACGTACGCGTGTTTGTGCGCGCGCCGTGCCGGGCTGTATATAGTCGCGCCGGCTCTTTTTATGACGCACCCGAGGAATCCCCACGGAGTGCGAAACCCGTCGGCCCACTCTGTCGACGACGGTCGTAACGGCTGCCGACGCAGCTGCGACTAACACGTGCCCGTTCGAAGGACGTATCGCGCGTGTCCGCCGGCGAGAGCACGATTCCGTGGTATCGCTCCGTTCGTCGTTCGTGCCTGGTTTCATTCGGGCGGTCGTTCGCTGATGCATTTGATCGTCAGTTAATTAGCTCGCCCACGCACTACTTGCATATTTCTTTAGAAAGCTTTTTCAGTTATTTCGTGGCCGATCTTATTTCGTTCTGTCAATGTAGTTTTCACCTGATCATTCGATTGATTCGTTGTTTTGGTAATAAACAAAAGGGGACACGTGCCAGCAGCATCGTCACGGCACTAACGCCAAAGAAGGGGGTTTAGATTTGGATTCGGTGGCTCGTTGTCAGCATCCAACCGATGCGTGCTGCTCGAAGGAATTACCTTATAAGTTTATTCTTTCACGTATGGTTAACCTTTCACGACGTAATTTTTCGGTTATATGCTAAAGTAGTGAAGCCCGTAGTGAAGCCGTAGTGAAGCTTGTAGTTCAATAGAATTTTCCCCTTCTTCGTATTAGGCCGCAGAGCCATCTGTAGAAAAAAAAAATCTTCAACGAATGAATGAATTGGTCAATCATTCAAACAATAGAACGTTATTACATCATTAAGAAAATTAATACAGAAGTAACCTTCCCTTTTTTGAGCACCCGTATCAATACTCCACTATTTTAGCAACGGTTGTTTCGTGCATCACACAAGCACAATTGGGGCAGCATGTCGGCATGCCAATATTTGCCCGTGAGCAGTCATAGTCTGCCTCCCTTCACTTCCGGGAGTAAAAAAATTACCACCGAAACGAGCCGTTTCTGTAAAAAACTCATGTCACACCTACTGCTCAGGATCGTTAAGCGAAACCCCGGCGTACTAAACAAACACCAAAGGCAACAGGACTACGAGAACTGGGGCATGTTCAACCAACTAGACCGAATTCGCACTCTTGTGCAGAAACACCGAGACTCGACGTTACAAAACATTCACTTTCACCATACCCTTCCTTCTCAAATAACGGTTGCTTAGTTGGTTATTAGTGACTTGGAGCAGCGCAATAAATAAACAACAATTAAAGCACAGACAAAAAATAAGGACAGAAACACATAGGCATCGCTTCGTGTGTCTCCGTTTCCGGCTTGTGTACGTCTTTTACATGTTGACTGTTTCACCAAACTCAAGAATTATATAAAGTCCTTATGCATAAACTGTAATAATACTTGTTGCAGGACTAGTTGGTCCGTACTTCTTGCAGTGTAAAAGACGCGAAAACATGTGAGGAAACCACCGAATGTTCTTTTCTTTACATGTTCTCGCGCCTTTGCCACCGCGAGAAGTCTGAACTGTTGTGGGCTTTTCACCCCAGCGAGTTCCAGTTTCTCTGCATCAACTATTTTGAAGTGTCCCGCTTATTCATTATTTTTAATCTGAGAACTGAGCTTAGGCCAGATATATATACGCACTGTGAATTAAAATATCCTGCGCGATGCTGTAGGAGGTTCCTATGCTCAATCCATAAATATATGAATCCACCACCCCCCTCCTTATGACTTTTGACTTATGTACACCCGTGAGCAAAATATACGGACCAGGGGTTGCGCGAAAAAGCTGATTTTTTCCTCCGCCTATGAACGCAACTTGAAATTGAGGACTGCAGTCCAAACTTGGCATTGCGAACTTTTTAGTGTACTCATCAATTCCAGTTTATGCTTGTTAATTATGAAGAAATTCACTTTTTTCGCGACCCTATGGTCCGTATACTTTTGCTCACGGGTGTACGTGCCTTGTTCGAGTTTGGTTTCGCCAGTGCCTTTTTTTTAAAAAAAAGTCTTATTGTATTTTTAGTGCATCGAAACACGGGTCGGTGCAGTTAGTGCCCCTTGTTTTGAGTTTTTTTCTGACAATTGAAATTTTGACGCTATTGTTGATGAGTGTTGTAGTCTACATTAGGGGCAATACGTGGACCAAAAGGTCTTATTTCAAAGAGATTTTATTTTTGCAAGAAAATGTTTTACTTTGCCATTGATATTGTGCGCAGGAATAAACCCTCTTCACATAAATATAAAGTTATACAGGAATAAAGGTATAGAATATACCGAAATGCTTCACCAGATTTGTCCATATTCAGGAGCATATCACTCGATGACTGGTTAGATATTATGTCTATGGTTCCGACTCTTTTTTTTTTTTTGCACAGTTGCTTTTCGATTTTTGCCTGTACTACAATGGCAAAACGTGTGCAGTTGCTTTACATATTGCCGATAATATCGTTGGTCGTGTATTGTTTATTTTATTCCTCGGTTAATTATCCGCTTCTTGCTATGCCGTTTAATTAAGGCTCCGGTGCTGTTGTTGGGCCGGCGTCTATAACTTCAAGTCAAACTTAACAACGCGATGTTTAGCCCCTTAAGCACTTCGGACGAGCCTAGCTCGTCATCCTGATGCCGCTAAGCTTTGCTTCGGACGAGCTCAAGTCGTTCGTGGCAATATTTCCGTTTTCAAAGCAAGTTGCACAAACTGGAGCTCGTCCAGTTACTTTTTCTTGTACTACGTAGATGGCTACTCAGTGTCAGTGCCCGAAATACGTGTTTATTACGCACTTCGAGTTTTACTACTTACATGGCAAGCACTCTGTAAGCGCTCTGTGTGTTTTTTGAAATCGGGCTCGTTAAATAGTTGGTTGTGAAGCACCGCAAAGAAAAAAGACATTTTCTGCGTTGGCGACTGTGCCGTTCAATATATATATATATATATATATATATATATATATATATATATATATATTGCTGAATTAAGAGGTAAAATGATGTTTGCACGCGTAAAGTATGAAGCAAATTGGATGAAATCGGGGAAATGAGAAAGTTTGAAAATATGCCATAAAGAAGAAGCAAAGGAAGATCACTTTTCGTCAGCGTAATAAAACGCTTAAGGGGTTAAGACAACCTCTCTATTCTACCAGTTATTTGACCCATGTGGCAAGTGCGAGATTTGTTTGTGTAAGCGCCTGTTCGCAGACTTTAACTTGGTCCGCGCTCCAAGTTAAAGGGCAACTTAAGTAGGCGGCGGGTAGCGGCGGTTTCTTTGTCTAAACCAACAATGTCTTTTCTCCAAAGATTATTTCTGGCTTCATACAATGTGCTGTTTCTTTAACAGAACGCCACACGCTTCTTCCACAGTCGTTTCTCAGCGAGAAATGAAGAACCGAGTGTTTGGAAAGTCGTTTCGGTCGTTACAGCGTTTAATGATTCAAGTGAGAAACAGGAAACGTTTGTCAAGGGTGCGAAGTTGGTTATGAACGCGCAGGAATGCCTTACTTTACACTGCCTGCAGAGAAACAATTGAAATCGCAGTGCGATCAAATGCACCAACCAAATAGCACGGGAGATGGCCGCAAAGCAATGATAAACACTGTAGCGGTTTTAAGTGCTTTATTTGATATTCCGTGGAAGAGGCCGCAAGGCATATATGCCGCGGGGATAATTTTTAAGTTATATGGAAATTTCAAAAATTGCCTGTGGCAGAGAGCATAATTTTAGTCCTTGACCTGGATTATTCGAAGAGGCGAACAGTACTAGCACGGGAAATCGAAACACATATTCAACTAATTAACAAATATCCACTAATTATATTCTTAATTAATTACTTTACGGCACATAGTGTGATTTAAGAATTGTAGGTGGGGAGTTTGCAAGACGCATCCGTATGAAATGAATTTCCAGGATCACACCCGTTTCGACATTTTATTTCCCAAATGTGGGAAATACATGGGCGTTATAGTTGCTTTTGTGCTTCAATGCATAAAAAATGGTGTTGTTAAAAAAAGCAAAAAAAAAAACGTGGAAGAACAGTGCATTTTTACGGCGAGTTTGAGGCTGCATATCTACGAACTGGTGCAGTATGCACCTGTATGTAATTAAGAAGATAATTAGTGATTTTTGTTAATGAGTTGAATACGTGTTTCGATTTCTCCTTCAAATACTGTCTGCCATTCTGAATTATCCAGCTAAAGGTTTTCAGTTATTTAACTGCAAAAGCTGCTTTTGCAAAAGCTGCTTTTTAAAATTCCTTAACACTTGAAAAATAATCACCCCGTGTAATATGAGAATAATAGAAAAATATTCAACAATAAAAAGGAGCTCTGTGGGGCGAGGGTACTGGAAAAAAATGTTTTTTCTGGCAAAATATGTTTTGTTGACCAACGTGTAGAATCCCTGGCTCCCGTTTAGGAACTGAAAAATAAAGCCCTTTAATAATTTGTTGACCTTTACCGGCGTCAGCTCTGTTTTGCGCACAGTCCTCTCTGGTACATTAGGTTTGTTTCCGGCATTCCCACAAGTACTTTTTAGCCGCCTCGGTGGTACAGCGTTAAACTAGGTGAATTTCAACACCTTTATAGTTGTAAAAATGGTGTTCGGCTTGCCACATGGCTAACACTTTCACCCTTAAGGGGTAAGATCGAATCGTTGATGGGGATCAATGATGTTTTTTTTTAAATTATGGCATGTAAGCATGATGAGAGTTGCGACAGACGACACGCAAACTCCGTGAAGTAAACCTTAATAGCTATCGTGGCCTAACTTTCGGGACAGCTATTTCGGAGCGCATCAGGTGTTGGAATTAATGCGCACTTTCATTACACAATTAAGCGTAGGTGCGCACAGATAATCACTTAATATATAATAATTACGAGCGTGCATGGCAAGATTAAGCCGGGATATACGCATGTATACGAATGTACGCATGTACTTGCGATATTTCATGGGTGAGCGCAAGAGGAGCGCATTTGCGGCGAGAAGTAGGTTGGTAGTAGTGCTGCCGAGGTTTTCCGTTCCTTGAAGGCAATGTTACACAATCGGATGTCGGTGACGTGATTATAAGAACGTTTAAAACGAGACATTAGATTACCTGAACATTATGTTTATTATTAACCAAAATGTGCAAAATAATGAGAAAAATGGATATTCGACGAAATGAGAAAGAAATATATATATTTTGCGAAAACTTCTCCTGTGATAGGTTTGGTATTTGTAGGCAACAGAGAAAGAACGCCGTAAGCGAGCTTGACTCCAAGCTCCCCCTGACTTGGTGTGGAATTCGTACCGACAGTTCTCGTCGGAGGCGAAAGAGAGGTGCACATATGCACTTCCTCTGCATAACCAGTGTGATAGCAATAGAGCCTGTAATATTGCATTGGTATGTCTCCTCGCACTGCGCTTTCAGAAGAACCGCGAGTCGCACACCAAACTTCTTTTACTCGTGCTGTGTTCCGGCTCTAATGCACCAAATGAAGCTTGCTGCCTGTCATTCAGCGTTGGCCGAGGACGTGTTGGCCGAAGAACTCCGTACTCAAAACTGTAACTCAGAAAAAAAAGTTTTATTGGTGTTTTGTCTCTAGGCAACACTCGTCCATAGAGGGATTTTATTAAGGTTAAACATTGAAAAAGCCGAAATGACGGATAGGTTAAGGGTATAACTCAAGAAAAGCGAAAGCCAGTCGCTGGTATTGACCAGCGTGCCTCAATTCAAGCTCTATTAAAATACCGCGTTCTAAACAAGCGTTTTTCAAGAGAAGCGTGGAAATGTCTTGCAAAGGGGAGCGCAGAAGTGGTTCGGAAAGGGATAGACGGGACCAAAAAGTATGTTTCCAGGGCGGGAAGTGTATGTTTCCTGTCCTGTCTCTCTCTTTCCGTACCACTTCTGCGTCTCCCCTTGCAAAACGTCTCGAACCAGCTAGGCCAACGATTTACTATTCTGGAGCGTGGAACGTTTGAGCCAAATATTGAGACGAGAAGGGATCGCTACTTGCAGGAAGGCAATGGCGATCGAGCCTGGTGGCAAGATTAAGTGACAGCTCTCCAAGAAAAGGTGGTGAGATAACGTCACAGATGAACTTAACTCGTAGGAGCGGACGTAAGTGCTTGTGATTGATAGCACGGAGCGTGAACTACCTCATCAATCACTCGACGTGTAATGGAAGTGGCGTACAACGTCGTCTGAGGGTGCTGCAATCCAGCAGAGTCAAGCACTTGTGTATTTCGACTGCTGTGCGTTCGCATACGGAACCTTGTAGGTGGATGGCGGTATCTATCAGCTACTCAATCGAAAATGTAATAATTAGAGCACGAATGATTTTGTTAATCGGCTTCTGCTCCATGATATATATATCCGAGGTAGTTGATCTCTCGTTTACAACCAAATGTGGCCGATAATTAAGCCATAGAAAGCACAGGGGGCAATCACCCGTTATTTTTATTTCAAGTGTAGAAATAATAAGAAGAGAACAATTCGTCGGCCTTTCCACTCCGTGAAGATGGTTAACCAGCGAAGCTGGAACGTGCGGCCCCGGTGTTTATCACTGAGTTAATCTCGAGCGTTCATTAAAGTATGTCTCAATTATGAAGTTACACACACGTTCGGCTGCCACGGGTAAACGACGTTACTGACTTTATGCCCGCATTCTGCTGTTGTCGCTTGCGTTCGATGTCTCGTGTTTACTCGGCGGCGTGGTTAGCAGCATTCGGCCGCCATTGCCGCTTGTCATTCGTCGAAATTAAATTGCTTCAAAAACAAATTTATACGTTAATCAAAACATACATTCATTATTCATTCCGTTACGTAAGCCAATGAATGGCTCATACCCCCTTAAGCAATGGCTCATACCCCCGTAAACGCGGCCTCCCCATTATGACGACAGAAGAGAAGTGAAATTCTGCACTGGAATGGTGAGGGGTGGTGTCTGTTTTCACAACAAATCCGTGCAGGGCCGGGGCCTCGCCTCGAGGACGTTTCACCATTTTCTTTTTTTTCCTCTCTGTTTGGCGGTGTTGGAACGGAGAACATGCTGGGCCACTGGTGGTGACTATAGGCACAACTGTGGCTGCTGTTAAGGGATCGATGCTATTCCTAAATAAATGCATCACTGTTTTGATGATACAAATATAATCTCACTATCAGGGAGGGAGCATTCTACCTGACTGGCGCAGTATTCATTTATTTGGGGCGTTGCTACGCTGCGCTCCGCAACACTCCAATGACCGCCGCTTCGCGTCGGGGCCCGGCACCGCGGTTTCCGCCGCGGAACCGGGGCACAACCGACCGCGCCGCCAAACAGAGAGGGAAAAAAAAAATGGTGATACGTCATCGAGGCGAAACCCCGCCCCTGCACGTATTGTTGTGAAAACAGTCCCACCCAATTATGAGCGGCAACGCAGCCAGCTGTGAAAGCAGACGACGACGAACGCGGGAGCAGTGATACGAGCGCGTGCCGAGCATGAGCGCAAACTAGAGGGGGGCCAACGAGCCAGCTGCGGAAGAAGACGACGACGCTCGAGCCAATGCTGATGATGATAGTTTCATGTACACAGGCGATTTCGCCTAGACATATAAAGCGTCGCTTTAAAAAAGGAACGGAGCGAAAAGGTAACATGCCGCGGTGAGGAAGCCGAGCTCACATCTCCCGCATTACGCATGCGACGCACGTTTTACCAATTAAGCTACACCGTGACGCGCCCATCCCCTCGGTCACATTCTCAGGTTTCAACGGATGTACTCGGGAAGACTACCTCGTGCTCGAGTCGTTCTTGGCGGTCACACGTGACGGAATAGCACTCCTCGAGAGAGAGAGAGAGAGAGAGAGAGAAAGGAAACTCCCCATGATCTTCACGGACGATTTTAACGTGCACATCTCGAAGCCGGCTAACGAGTGGTTCCCCCGTTACCTGGAGGAAGCGTTACTTCAAACACCAAGATCCGAATGCCCGCCATCCGATGTCACGGTGCTATCGACCATTGGTTCACAAGAGGGGTTCTTCTAGGCACTTGCAAGTACGTCTCCTACTTCAGTACGCATTGGCTGCTATTATCTATAATGGGTAGCACCCATGCGGCTGAAGAAGAATCAGAGATAATAAAATAGGCACTTAAGAATAGCACTTAGGAAATAAGAAGATTGCTTACACACATTTGGGTCGTCTACACCTTTTAGAAATGCTTCGCATGACATAGATAATCATCAAGGATGGTTTCCTGCCGTAATTTTTACATCTCCCGATTGGTTTTATATCTGTTTCATTTCAGGTGTTGGGTCGTGGATTCCAGGGCGCGCCAGGAATAACATTTTTTTGTTAGATTTTTAGCTCTGTTCTTCAATTTTGAAATTCTGATAAGTCGAACAGATTTTCATGGTCCATTAGAGCATGTCGATCTTAATGGGCCTCTACAATATATATATATATATATGCATATGAAGCGCCTTTATTGAAGGCTGTGTAAGCGGTCGCTTGCGCAGGAGGGACTCTACGACCCCACAGCTTGGAGAGTTCGCCGCCTTCAGAAATGAACGGTTTCATCTATATATATATATATATATATATATATATAATTCAACTGCTAATTCTTGAACGCCGCGACCTCTCAAACCTCTTCGTTCGTCGAGTATCCGGTGTGCTAGCAACCACTTACACAGCCTTCAATAAAGCCGCTTCATACACGCATTCTGGTAAATGGCATGGATGCGCGAAAAGTGGGCTTCCGGTACACTTCGCGAGTTGACTTGCGCAATGGCGTTGTGTTCCGGAGATGAACGTCCCCAATCACGCAAGAAACGGCAGTCTGCGCGTCTCACACGCGGAAAAGTAGGAAGTAGTCCATCAGACCTGCTTGCGACATGTTGCAAAAAGGGCGTGCAATGATGGCGAGGTGCTCCGTGGGCTGCGTCGTTGGCGACTCTCGCGTAATGTCACGTCATTCGGCAAGCAACGAAATGGTAGCAGTAATAAAATATTAGAGACCGCGGATCGCTGTTGTGCTATACTGCGGTGCGACTTGTACGTATACTTACCGCATAAGGAATTCAAAATCCGTAACCCGGACTCGATGATAAAAATTCGAGTAAGGGCTTTACGCGAATTTCTCGGAGCGAAATTACTGAATTATAGAAAGCGTTGCCGAAGGACGGGGTACGTGCCGGGTCATGCTGAACGGCGTAGTTGTGTGCATTAGGTATTTATAAAGCGAAGCTTCTTTCTTTGCCTCTTCGACTTTTCCGCTACTTCTGCTGCTGTCGCTGTCATGCACGCCGCGTCGGGCAGGTGGTTGAGAACAAACGGTAGGTGTGCGGGAGAGATAGGCGGTGTCGAAAAAGCATACCGGAGGGAGCGTGGCCACAATGCCCTCGGAGCTCCCTGGGAGTCTCCGCAATGCCCTCTCTACGGAAAAGCATCGCAGATGCTTCGAAAGCTTGCCTTTGCGCTCACGCGCAACGGTCTTGAGTAGGAGCATATTCTCCGCTATCTGCATGTTTTGATGTAAACAAACTTTCGGTGAAGACTTAGTCTTGGAAAATACGCAAAAGACTACAGTGGAAGGGTGTGGACGACATTACCATTTTCATTTTCAGCTGGTGACATTTCGCAAAGCTGAATATGACACAGGTATTTACACGCATGCGATGCGACGTTTTATTGCTTAGGTTATACGCACCTCCTAATCTTATCGTCATCATTAATCGCTGTTTTTATCCCCTCCCCCCTTCCCCAGTGTAGAGTAGCAGGCTAGAGCAAACTAACGCTTTAGCCGACCTCTCTGCCTTTCTTCAAATAAACCTCTCGCTTTCTTGCTCATGTTGTTCGGTATTTAGAGAGGTGCATTTTCTCAACGTTTCGAGCTTTCTATTCTTAGATTTAGCTGGGGCATTTACAGATTTTTTTGGTTAATTCGTGAACAAACGTTTTTAGCTGTATATTCGTACTGTACCACAGCACATGTTTGAGAACCACTTTGTACGCCTGTCATCTCAAATGTCAAAATAAGATAAATGGTCGCTGGTTGCTAGCTATAAGTACAGATCCGGCACCAGCTGACTCTGAAAGGACAAATTTAGAAAGTACTTTTTCTTTGATAGCTCTTCAACAACAGCGTAGTTATAGCTACAACATAGACGACATACATCGTTGGGTGTAGCATAACACCTCGTTGCTGCGCTGTCGTAATATCATAGTGCCGTTCTGCAATGAAGACGCTTATTTCTTTGCCCACTCTCAGTGCCTTTCAGCACTTTTCAAATTTGAGTTTCTTTGAGGTAGCGTATAGACGGCGTATGCAGCCACGTAAATCAAGACCGGTAGGATGTCTCTGATCTTCGAGAGCGCCACTTGAGTCACCACTTTGTTGCAGCGAGTACCCATGTGAAAACGCTTCGTCCATAGGACATCCGAATCATATCCCAATGTCCATGAACCATTTCGATTACAAATAGAACATCCACTGAACGTCGAGTTTTAGATATCATATTGCGGATGTTCGAAGCATATCACACATGGACCTGTTTCGGATAGCCTATTACGAGTGTCTGAAGGATATCGCGCACGGACCTGTTTCGCATATCCTACCATGGATGGCCAAGGTACCTTTGGACCTTTTTCGGCATACACGTGAATAGTTGTCCTCCAATTCAGACATTTTCTCTGAGTTTCTTCGTAACAGAATTATGTTCTGTCGCGTGTTCGAACTACAATCCGAAGCTATCGTGTTTACAGCTCGTGTGTACCTCCTACTTTACGAATTTTGCGACGTAATTTAATTTGAAAACTTCAGTTAGTCCAATAAGTCACTTGTGCTTGGCGGAAGCACTAGAAGAATGAGGAGTACATACACTCCACTTCCGCGCACGTGCGCGCGAGAGTAAAGAGTGCACAAAATGTATCTGTTCTTGATGCATAGGCTCTCTGCTCGTTGCATTTGTCACACATTGTGTGCTGCGACCGTAATCGACATTGACAAACACTGTGCAAAGGGTCCGTAAAATGTACGCATCAAGTCACCATAATGCCCCTCGTGGACACGCAAGGGGTGTTGGCAGGACATGGAAAGTGCGGCCGAACGGTCATGTTAGGGACGCCTGCAGGACGTATTCTACACATCTCTAGAATATACATGTCCTGGCGGTTGATGTCGATAGGATATCCATAGGCCGTAATTGTTGTCACTGGGTAGTTGCCTTGCTTGTTTGATCTAAGACAGCTTGCTTGATTGAAGATGTCGGATGTAAGACGTCTCCTGAATGGTGAATGGTGAGACATCTTCGGGTTCGAAATCATCCTCGAAAACCTACAAAGAATGTTACCTGCATCTAAGTAACATATCTCTGCTCGACACACTGTAATACTTTCGCTAGAGGTCATTCTTAGGTACTGATTAAGTACTATGCGAGCAACATAACGTTAAAAAGCGCGCGGGCCAACCCAGGTTTATAAAAGGATTTGGCATCACTCATCCTGGCGTGCTGAGGAGTGAAATCTTCTCGTGGTATATAGAGCGTATGTACCTTTTCAACAGATGATTATCCCAAGGAAAGCTCAACACGCGCATCTTGTATCTTGGGTCGGTAGTTGGGAACACAACACTTGTTTGGCATATCGATGTTAATGTCGCACCATTATTGAAATAAGGGCATTTTCATATCATATTGAGAGACGGGCAGTGACGCTATCTTGGAGAGCACGCACAATCGCAGACAACTTGATCCAATCCAACTTGATCAACTAACGTGTGAATTGATTGCAGGCACGTTCCAACGCGCACAGCATTTCAACAGCTACTGCGCGCAGTGTTTGACGAGCCATGACAATATAGCCACGAACGCGATGGCACGCAACCACACTGCCGCACTCAAGGAAAAGCGTGAAGGTCAGGGATTGACGCGTTCCTTCGATCGCACCCAGTTGATGATGCAGGGTCACAGACTTAGGGCAGTGCTGCGGTTGTTCTGGTGGTGTTGGTAGAACCAGATGTCCTACCCAGTCAGTGGCCGACGCAGTGGTGAAACGGGTGAACGACCAGCACCATCTAGAAGAACTGCGACGTCAGAAAGCATGGGCCGTTTGGGGTCTGATCAATAAAAACCACAGTTTTGCCCGAAAGGCGAAGCATCGATTGCGATTGCAAATTAGTGGACAGCTATTCGAAGTAAGGATGGTATTTTTATCGGCCGTAGCAACTTGCAAACATTCGCTTACTAACTAACTTAACAAGCACAGTGTCACGCGCGCACAGGTAAACATAAACACATCTCACTCGATGACCGCCCACGACCACTGTCAAAACTCTGGAGTGAGAAAGCGCGGCGGCAGCGGCGAGCAAATTGACCTTCGCGCTGCCTCTTGCTTCAACGCGAACTAAATGGCGAGAACACAGAGCACACGAAGCTATCAGCAATCGGCGCACTCTGTCCACTTCGCAGATCGCTTTCAAAATAAGGCTCGCGCGGTCGCGCCATCCACAGCCGCCGCCGAAGTAGAACACCCCCCCGGTGCGTTGCGCACGACGGAAGACCGCGCGCTTCCTCCCCTTGCGCGCGCGAGCTTGAGTCGCGATTGCCGGCTCACTCTTGCAAGCTTTCACTCGCATATAGCATACGGCGCGCGGCGACGATGTTATCGCCCTTGGACTTTATACGGAACCTCACGGCGACGCCGACGGCAGAAATGCAGCTGGAGTGTCCATATTATTGCTATCGCAATAAAGGAAAGGCTAGGGTGCCTAGCGTGCCTCGATGCCAGCGCTGCCGCGCTATTACTACTAAACGAGGCCACAGTTGACTAAGTTGATAAATGTTAATTCAACGTATGGTACGGTACGATTCTGCTAATTGTAAAGATAAACATTGCGCAAAGTAGTCTTGCGGTGAACTGACGCAGGGCGTGAAGGTGCAAAGCGGCATCAAAGCATCGCAGCGGAAAGACGACACTACGGAAGTGGCCGTCGTGCAAGTCAACACTTCTATACCGGACGCGGTATCTTGGTGGTTATATCGTTGCTCGAGGTCGCGGATTGGGTGCCGACTACGGCGGTCGTGTTTAGACGGGCCGAAATGCAATTATAGCTCGTGTATTTAGATTTAGGTGCTCATCACAGAATCCAAGGTGGACAAAATTAATCCGGAGTCCCTCCATTTGGTTTTGGCAGGTAAAGCGCCATATTCTTATTAAAGTTTAGCTCTGCTACCGCGATGTGACCCGATGCGCCGTGTTAGCCAATGACAGTGCTAACCTTCTAGTAGACTATGTACAATTGCCCACAACAACGCCTGAAGCACACACGTCTCGCTTTGTGTTATGCCTAATGCGTGGGCGAACACGAGCGGTGCGCGCTAGGGGACCCTCATCTCACCGCTCTCGTATTGCATCAAGCAGCTCAATAACTTAAACATGCGCCATCAAAATCACCGCCAATTGCCGTCAATAAGGCAAACACCACAGAAAGCTTCTCTTACACTGATTCCAACAGCGCATGGGATCTGCATTTTTATTTAAAACGAAGCTTTCTAGGCAACTTTGCCGGCCGTTGCTGCCGCATCTGCAGCTGTCTTGCCGAATAGCTGATACGCAGGACTGCACTCATACGAATCTGGGCCCCGCCTCCGCCAAGCGTAACAGATCCCATTTCTCGTAGACCCGAACGTCTGTTGGAGATCCTGCACAACATCGTCAGAATTTGCACGATCTGTCGGGATGAGAGCGAAATGGTGTCGTTTGCATTACCGTCGGCTTGGCTGTGGCTCCAACGGGAAGCCACTGCCGCGCGACGTGAGAAACGAATTACGGATTACTGCTTAAGAAAACCGCGCAAATAAGTTGTCCAATCGAGTAAGGTATGTGCACGAAAACTTTTACTTTGTAAACGCTGATAAATATACGGTAAAAAAATGCTGGCTCTCCCGTAATCGAGAGTAGATTTAAGCATGGAATGGCTACCATATGGCATCTTTTGCTATCTGGGGCGCCACAGGTACACTTCAAGTCCTAAACGAAAAGGACAGGATTATGGCAGCAGTTTCGGAACGAATGACTCTTGGCGGTGCGGCGCAGCCTCAATCAGCGCCAACGTTTCAAGTTATACCGAACCTGAGCCAAAACATCAGCAGCTTTGACGGTTCCGAGGATACTCCTTCGGCACGCGAGTGGATCGACAATATACGGCGAACGTCGACACTTCACGGATGGCCCGTTGCGTATACGCTGGAGACCGCAAAATCACGTTTGGTTGGAGCTGCCAAAGACATGGTATCGTGCAAGAAGGGAAGAGTTTTTCGTTGCACGTTCGTGAGTCAGACCCGAGTAGCAGAACGATGGCGGAGGTTGCAAGAGCGCGTGCAACAACCGCATTTAAACCAACTCCAGCTGCATTTCTGCCGTCGGCGTCGCCGTCGCCGTCGCTGTCGCCGTCGCCTTGAGGTTCCGCATAAAGTACAAGGGCGATAACGTTGTCGCCGCGCGCCGTATGCTACATGCGAGTGAAAGCTCGCGAGAGTGAGCCGGCGATCGCGACTCAAGCTCGCGCACGCAAGTGAGTGGTCTTCCGTTGTGCGCAAGGCACCGAGGGGGGGGGGGGGGGGGGTGTACAAGTCGTAGTAGAAGAGGGGTGATTTAATAGAAGAATAAAGGTTAAATAGCCACACAGGCTGACTTTGCCACACAGGCGAGCACTACGCCAGACAGGCGAAAGCGTCTGTCACTACTTTTTCTTCTTGTCGCGGACCGCTCAGGACTCACAGACCGCTGGCGTTGAAAAGAGCACAGACAACCCTATCTCAGCGCCAAAAGATGACAATCAAGTGTATGATGCCGTCTATCTGCCTTTTGAAAGTCACTATTGCAAATGACAAATACAGCTTCAGCGTAATAGAAGTTACAGCTTGAGTGATATTATGAACAAACATTCTATAGAAGAAATCGGAAGCAATATTGGTTGTAACTTGTTTGGGCAGTAATTAGGGTATGTAATGCGGTCCTGTGCAAAGGGTTGGGGGCCAGAGACAGCATTTTCGGAACTTTTGACTGGTTGCCCGGATGATCTCGTTTGAGTGCCTGGATAACGGCTCTGGCTTTTGGCTCAAGGTCACTTAAAGGTCGCCGACAACGGGAGTTAAAAGCATTTCATGCTTAAAGAAGACAGGAAAGAAATGGGACTTTGAATTTTCTTTAACATTTAATACCGTCCACGCCTGCGTAGACCGGCTGTGGGACTCGCCTCAACAGCTTGGCTGTGAAACAACTAACGTAAACCAACCGCCCCAGTTGTTACTTCGCCTTGCAAATTTGAAAATAGAAATTCATAAAACAGGCTTCAAGCGTTGGCATAATAGCTGGAGGCGTCGGCAGATGAATGTTACGACACGTACACTATGTAAAATAAAGGCCGTGTTGGTTTAAGGTTATTGTTATTGTTTTGGGGTGGCATTGCTTCACGATACGTACACTAAATAAAATAAAGGCCGTGTTGGTTTAGGGTTATCGTTATTGTTTTGGCTAGCATTGCGTCAATTGCTTCAGTTGTTATAGTCGTTCAAGCTATATGACTGGAATTCGTTGAGAGCGTAGCCTTTTATTAAAGGTTTTTTTCTTTATTTTTTTTTACGGAGACGCACCTGGGGTGTAAATGTCATGCATCAGACGTCCTGATTCATATTCGTGATTGTGGTCGGGCATCGCGACCTAGCAGGGACGCCAGAGACAGCGTCTATGGCATCATCATCAGCCTATACGTGCACTTCAGGACGAAGGCCACGACATGTCCTGTCCTTTTTCTGTGTCTCGTTATCATCAATTCGAGCCAACTTGCCCACCTTTCAGTCTTTCTATTTTGGCATGATGTGATGTTGCGAAGATGGCAACTCGGAGGACAAAGTTAATGCGAACGAAGGCGAAGCCGGTTTAAAGTAGCCTTGACTGGCAACATTCAGGGGGAGTTTTGAGTTGAGAAAGCCGGGTAACACAGAGACAGGGATTGGCCGAAGCATCCTACACATGAATCTTCCAGAGCACGCCCTGTATAACAATACAGAATAGAACATTCGAGGAAGCGGCCGCTTGCTCGGAATGAACTCTCATTGGAGCGAAACGGGCGAGGAGTGCCAAGGCGCCTTCACGTACTGCGCGTGTACCGCATAGTAGGCCATAGAATTTAGTTATGTGCTTCGGCGTTGCTTATATTAGAAATAAATAGCTTTAGTATTCTCAAGTGCTACGTAATGTTTGTGCAGGTTTCTAACGCTGCTTGTAATACGGGATGATCTTGCAGAAAAGTGAAAGCGGCGGGGTTCCCGCCATCAATAAAGTCTCTCACAAACCGCTGATAGCGGACCTCGTTCATAAAATACGCGGTAAAAGCAACACCTCGTAGTGGCGTGATCACTATGCTACCGTGGCGAGAAAAACGCACGTAGTAGGCGTCGCGGAAACGGTTCCGGCTGGCGAACGGCTGGCTTTGACGAGCAGAGTCTGCGAAAACACCCACACAGGAAACGAAACCATCCCAAAAAGAAAGGAACTCTATTTTATCTGAGGTTGCGTGCGGTCTGCAATAGCAGCATGCAGGACTTTTGTGTGAAATGCCGCTCTCTCGTGCGATCGTTGCTTGTCACACTAACGTCGCTCGTTTCTGAGATAACCGGCTTTAGTAGCCTAGTCAAACAGCCTCGTCAATCTGTTTAAGCGAGCCTTTCGCTCTAGCATCCATTTTCAATTCGCATTCTCGAAAAAAAAAATAAACTAATTTGATTTGATTTGACCTATAGTGACTTTAACAAGTGTGTCAGCTTGTTGGTGGCACAGTTGGCGTGCAGCTGCCGGGAAAAACGTCTAGGTACGCGATAGACTGAAGCGTGAAGTCGCTAAGTATTGATTAAACGAGATGCAGACATTGGGGTATCAGCGTGGGTGCGAAGGGGGGGGGGGGGGGGGGGCTGAGGAGTTCTTTGTGCTTGTGTGCGCTCTGCAATAATCGATTCGCGAGAAGGCAGGCGCATGGAGTGGTGTACGCGGTGCACAGCTGCAAAGCATGCGGGCTTTGGCAGATAACAATGCCGAGAAGTTAGGCGAGCAAAACGAACGTGGTGCATGGTCGCTCACGCCACCCTTACCACCTCTCGATTTAAAGCACCGCTTTAATGTAAACTGTCACGGCACACTTCCACATTGCGTGCTTGCGTGCTAAGGTGCCGAGTTAAGAAATTTCGCCTGCGGACCTTTTCTTTTAACGCTTAAAAGCCCCGTGTAGCAGAAAAATCCGGTGTCGGTGTCGGTGCCGGCATCCCGTGAGCGAAACTTTCCGTATATATTTTGGGATATGTGTATGCCACGCCCTGTTTCATCACATCCAGTATATTCGGATTACATTGCCACACCATTCTATCACTAAAGTTGCTCATACATTGTCTTACATTCTTGACAAGGTTATTCCTCGGAATTTGGAAATGACAGCCCACAAACAAATGTCACGGAACAAAACACCGACAGCGCATGCCCTTTATGTTAAATATTCTCAAAGTGAAATATTAAAAGTGTGAAGCAATAACAGAAACCTGAAAATGATGTACTTTTTTTTTCTTTTTTTGGCGCGGCTGTGCATGCCCTCCGGGATCAGCCTACGCAAGAGGTCGCGTTTCTACCAGAAAGCTCGCCTTCGTGCATAGCGTTTGCCGCCAGCGTTTCTCGGTAAACATTACGGTTACATAGGCTGCAGTTGCCGGGAAGCGTGAGAAGCAGTCAGGGATCTTTGAATGCTAGCGCGTTCCACTCTTAAAGGCGAAGCTTAAGCCTCGTTGTGTGTTGTGGTCCCTCGGGACCGAGGACGCCTCACCAACAGACGCGCAGCTGTGGAGTGCTGTTCACGCTTCGACGTTTTCTCGAGGCTAAGGAGCTGGCGACTAAATCAGCGTCACCTGGCACTAATGAACGAGCAATTAGGTTTCGTAGCTTCGGCTGTTCGAGCGCTCAGAGTTGATGGGCGAGAAGAGTTCTGTGACCCCATACTGCAATGGGTCATTGGCTTCGTGCGTTGCTAAAACGGCAACGTCGCTCTTGGTGTGTTTCCGTGAAGCACCAGCGCCCGCCCGGACCACGACGGGCACGGCGGCAGCTTCCGCGAAGGCCAGTCTCCTGACTACCCGACAAGCTGACCGTCACGTTGAGGCCACTAATTCTTGCAAGGGGCCAACGTCAAGCATTTCCGTGGGAACAACTTCGACGTTTGATTCCCAAGTTCAAGTTGCCACCCGTTGCCTGGTATGCGGGGGCGATCGAGCAACACTGGAGGTGTAGCCCGGCGGAATGGTGCCACATAATGGGCGGAATTTTTCGAATGGTCGACGACTGTGAATGGCCGAGAAGAACCACAGTGAATTCCCTCACGAGTGAAAGGGGGAAGTGAACCGATAAAAAGCGGGGCCCAACCCGGCGTTTCCGCATGATAATATGCACCAAATGGCTGCTTTTTGGCGCAATGCTTCGTGTGCATACATTTTAGTCAAGCAAAAAGGTAATCTATTTTATTGGTCTGGATAGGCAGCTGTAATATGATGATGTGATGACCCTCATTGATTACTATGAGCCACATGTTTTGGAACTGTGGTACATGTAGATTGTGTATTTACACGCTTTCATATAGTTGAGCGTGTACATATGGCGTTGCAAGTATGTTAAGTGTGTATACTTGTGCAGTTTTCAGGCACACTGATAAATTGGGGCTGATTCGACAGCAGCTGTTCAGGTCATTGTATCATAACATCATCACTTCTTATTCCTCTCTACCCAACAACTTCCCATTGCATCATCATTATCATCATCAGCCTATGTTTATGTTCACTGCAGGACGAAGGCCTCTCCCTGCGATCTCCAATTACCCCTGTCTTGAGCTAGCTGATTCCAACTTGCGCCTGCAATTTTCTTAACTTCTTTACCTCACCTAGTTTTCTGTCATCCTCAACTGCGCTTCCCTTCACTTGGTACCCATTCTGTAACTCTAATGGTCCACCGGTTATCCATCCTATACGCATTACATGGCCTGCCGAGCTCCATTTCTTACAGCCAACCTGTTAAGGGCTAAGTTCCAGGAGGTCGTGTCCGCGTGTAGAAAAGCCGCGTGACCTAGCGGGAGAGGAGAGGAAAAGGAGAGCTCAACTATTTGAGAATGCTGCGAGAGGTTGCAGATGAAAAGGAGAACGGGGAGAGGGGTGGACGCAAGTCGCGCCGTCCAATACTGTCGTTGGAAGGGGAGAGCGTGAGGCGCGCCAACCAATGGCGGTGTATGAAAAAAAGTAGGTCAACGGAGGAGTGGCGTGTGAGAGGAGTTCGCGTTAGCGTTGGTTGTATATACGGAGATTTTTTCAAGGACTCTTGTTTGGGAATTTCGTAGTAAAGCGTGAGGAACGCGCTAGAAACGCCGTCGCCCGTGGACGTCGAGCCAGTTCTTTCAGAGCCGGGCATTGTATAGCCATCGTCTAAGTGTTAAAAATTATCCCCTTGTGGTACTTGGAGCCGGCACCGAAGCCGTTTTCCCGAGCACGAAGTGAAGGGGTCGGTTTACCGTTTTGTAGCCAAATTCAACATAGCAAATCCCCAATATAGCTAAACCCCAACATTGCAAATTCCACCAGAGCGCTAGCTTCTCTGGGCTTCCCTCTGCACAGGGTGGAAGGGCTGACTTTTTCTCTTAATGTCAATTTGAATATCGGCTATCCCCGTTTGCTCTCTGATCCACACCGCTCTTTTCCTGCCTCTTAACATAAGGAGTAACATTTTCCGTTCCATCGCTCTTTGTGCGGTCCTTGTTCTCGAGCTTCTTGGTCCTTGCCATTTGACCTTCCCATTTACCACTGCGCTAAGTACTAGGCGAAAAGCGCGTCCTCCTGCTTAACTATCCGTTTTATCGGTCAATAAACCTTCTCTCTCCGTCAATTATTGACGTCTGTGACAGTGCGCACGCATCGATAATGTCTCAATCATCTAACCCGGACTCCAAGTGGTAAGAAACGTATTAAGACACTGCCGATAAGTCCTGAGGAAATCCGAAAGGTCGCATGGAGGTTGAAGGTTGATGAAAGGGCAAACGATTTCATCCACCTAAGAGGAGCACGAACCTCACAAAGGAAAATCGTACATGTTTCTCGGAAACCAAGCTTTGCGGTTTTAAGAATGAAATCGTCCATGCACGAAGATCGAATCCGGGAACAACACCTTTCCGGGCCGGTCGCTCTGCCATATGAGCTAACCAGATCACGGTGCGAGGCCGAACAATTCGACAACTCTATGCACATGGACACTGATTATGAGAACTTAGTTCTGTCGAAATCCGCATGGTGGAAGGAGGGTAATAACAGGGAAAAATATTGCCCACTCGATAACCATAATCTACGGGATTTCTTCCTTTATACGTTTACATGTAACATGTGTAATACGAAACAGTGCTTATAAAGTGTAATTAAGATATGCGACGAAGCTACAATTGAAAACAAACAAGGCGGGTATTCTATTTAAATGTAGTTTTGCAGTTGAAGAAACCCCTGTGGCTTTCCGCTCTAGCTTTGTGCTGTACTCTGCGGTGGATGTTAACCCTTTATGGAGGAGTTTTGCCTGCATGGACAACATATCAGAAAATATATTTGTTTGCTGACTTTAGGCTTTTAGTATGACTTTTTTAGGCTTTTAGTCGACTTTTTTATAGTCTGCGGCCACTGAATGAGAGGCAGCAAGAGTCATTTGTTTGATTAGAGCATGAACAGAGGACGACGAAGTAGAAGCTTGGAGTGCTACTCGCTTTCTTTTTAAATCACAGTAATAAGAGAAAGACCATAGTAATATCCCCGGATGCAGTGGTATCACACGTTTAGTGCAGAGGAAATGCAATGTAGAACACCTATGTTTCACGAACGACGAGAACTGCCTGTATACGTTCGCACAAAGCCATAGGTGGCTTGGGGTTATCCTCGTTTGCAGTGTTCCAACCTGGTGTTGCCCACAGGATAACAGACCTATTGCTGAATAAGTTGCAGCAAATATTTTTTTTTCTTTTCGTTCGATATCCTTACTCTGGGTGCCCTTTACACATTTCGGCGAACAAATGAACATTTCGGTCTGCTATTTTCAAGTCTCAACCCAATAGTTTTCCTATTCAATGTCAGGAAGGAGCCATCGATATTAAGTTTGCATCGGCAGCTTTCATAAACAAAATACCCGTAAATATTTTTGGTAAAACAGCTGAGCAGCAGAAAGTGCCGAAGGACAGCATTCACGAGTGAGAGCCGAACACACGGCGTTATGAAACATCGTTCCAGCGCACAAATAAACACGGACGAGAATAGAAAGACAACAAGAACGCCGGCAACAAGTTCTTTCTCATTTCGTCCGTGTTTATTTGTGCGCTGGAACGATGATTCATAATGCTAATCCTGTCCAGCTGTCCACGCTTAGCGAACACACGGCAAACGCTCGTCAAGGCTTAATATTAAACAAAGGGAGAATACCTCCGGACAATGTGGGCATGTCTAGCGCTGGCCAGTTGAGAAAGCGAAGCGCCTAATTAACCCCCCACCCCCACTGCACCCCATTTCCTCTCTCTGTCCTCCTTACCCTACCATTCGTGCTTTCAACGGAAAACTCTTGAAGGTCGGCGGCCTCACCTGATGGCGGACGCCTCGGGAAAGCACAGCAGCCTGCTTGCGGGTCGGTTGGTTTCAATGGCGCGGTTCGTTAATTGCGGCTCGAGACAAAGGCTACGGCGTAAACAACACCCACGACTCTTAAGCTCTTGCCGCCGCTCCCTTTCCTTCAGCAACTCTCTCCCGCCTTATGGAAGGCAAGAATGATACAGGGTGCGCCAAAACAAGCGCACAAATGCGCTCGCAAAAGAAAAGAAGAGAACAAAAGAGAAAGGAAGAACCAAAGCAGCCAAGAAAGAAAGACACGTGGTGCCCATTGCAGAAGGTAGCAAAGGTTTGCTACGTTGTGATATTCGAAACGCACTGAAGCTGAATTTAAATTCGAACTGCAGATTTTAAAACAATTTCTTATACTACATATAGTTCAACTGCACTATACATAGTAAGAACTATAGATTAACGTCTGTAATTCGTAAATGAGTCGGTGTTCTACGAGTGGTGTTTGTGTGACAGTCAAATGTTAGTAAACAAGCTTGCAACAGAAAATAGGCAGGTAGGTGTCTTTATTAACTGATGCTAGTAACCCTCGAAACATACACGAGGAGGCTATACGTGTGTCTGGTGTGCGCGTGTTTGTGTGCGTCTGCGTTAAAGAAGTACAGGATTGGCTAGTGGTGCTCAGCTGCGAGTTCTGCTCCAATCGACGCCATGAACAGCCGATGGCGGCTTTAGCACCTGGGTGGTTTCAGTGAGCGCGGAAGCAAAGCAAGTCACACGACGCAAGGAAGCAACCCGCCTCTTTTCCGCAATCCTGACTGATACTTTTGGCGCCGAGCTTCCCCAACGTATAGTGCGGCAACCCCCGCCTTTGGCAGAAACTAAACGGCATTTCGTTCTATACGAACGCCGTTAAGTTGTTCTTTGTACGGCAAGTTCTCGTGCGCGCGTTCATTAATATGCAGGAATTCGTACTTCTGAGCTCGGAATATGCATCCGGCGCGAGTGGTGCTGCCCGTCTTCAGCCACATTTGCTGTATCCGGCCGAGTTTGCGAGCGATATGCGGAACGAAATGCTTCGAGGATAAGAAAGAAGCTTGAGCAAAAGCTGAGCACCGTACAGCGAACGATGGAATAAAAAAATTGTAGGCTGATTGCTAGGAAACAATTAGTCTGCGGCGTGAATTGGAGAGCAAGCGAGGGTAGCCGATATCCTAGTTGAGATTTAGAGGAACAAAGGAAGTCGGGCAGGCCGTGTAATGCGTAGGGCAGATACTCGGTAGTGTATTAAACTTACAGAATGGGTGCCGAGAGAAGGGAAGCGCAGTGTGGAAGGACAGAGAGCTAGGCGGTGTGACAATAATAGAAAATTTGCAGGCATGCGGTTGAGTTAGATGTCGCAAACGAGGGATAATTAGAGATTGCTGGAACGAAGCCGTTGTCGTTCAGTCAGCATGAATTAGGCTGCTGATGATAAGGACGATATGGTTCTCTTTGCCCAGGAATTTGTAAAGCAGCTTTGTTCAGTTAGGGTTGGTAGTTATCAAAGATAGCTTTTTTGTAATTAGTGTATATTGTGCTCGCAGTACAAACAACGATGCCTTTTGTTCGGGCAGTAGATATGTGGCAAGAGGTTGAACGCACGAGAACGTATATTGCAACAACAGCGCACAAGAAAGACAATGCACAAAGACGAAGAAGGCCTTTTATATACCAAGGACAGTGTAATCTAAATATTCTTGTGATGTTTTCATATTTTTATCTTTCCGGTAAATTTTATCGAATTGTTCTTTCCTGCGGCTGTTTCCGATACGCGGTAATGATGCGTACTCAGGCGACATATCGTCGCTAACCTTGATTACCTGGCAGAAGTATTGTGCCGAGCTCGCCTAATGCTTTCAGATTGGGGCGAAATACGGTCTAAAAGTATTTTTAATATAACGCGCTGTGAGAGGCTTTAGTTCCGCAGCTGGCATGAATACGCTGGTGCGATAAGCGCGCTGCTGCGCTTCCTGAAGACATACCTAGGCATACCAACACATTGAGGTGCGAGCGGTGACCATTCACAAGCTCGCATAGCATGTACCACTAGCGCGGACATCGTCGCTATGTCCCATGCTCTTTTTAAAGGCACAAAGAACACATTTCGCAATGATTCTTGGCGTATAGCGTCGCTTGGCGTGTGTAGCGTCGATTTCAGACTGATAACTGTGCCGTGTGGCTGAGATAGTCTCCAGTAATCCTTGCGCTAATTTCTTTCCGATTCGCAAAGGTTGTTCCTCGCTGCTTTACACACACGTCAGCATGCACAACGCCGACTGTCAAGATAATCGGTTTGTATTTCTAGAGTTGTTCGAGGCGTCTCTTCCTTAAGGGTGCGTATTATGGCGGCTTCGTATAGAGCCTGCTACATTTGTGGTTATGAGGCTTTGAGTACACAGGGCACATGTTATTCGCGTACTACAGGCGCGGTCTCTATTTCAGTCGGTCAGTCGGAACGTAAGCGCTGTGACAGTAAGTGACGTCACTACTAAAATTTGTCGGAGCGAATAACATACCGAACACCCGCATACGTAGGTACACCGGTGAAACAAAAGATCGATTAAATGTGCATGCCGTGTAATAACCCTACGGCTGACAATATTGCAGAAGCTATTATTACTCGGTAAATAGCACGAAAGAAATCGTGTTGACACTTCTGCGTTATAAACGCGCTCACGTTTACAAACAAACGCTTTGGTTTTGTGCCAACACCTCGTTTCGTTGTATGGCGTCACGTTCAAAACTTTCTGGTAGTATTTTTTTTTGTAATTTAGTTTTCCAGCTAGCGGCGACATTAACCTGCGCGTGGAGATTCGGCTGATAAATGTAAATATACAACGAGCAATTCTGACGAAATATTACGTTTCAAGTGGCGACAGAGTAGAAAGAGTCTGCTTTATCTTCTGAGCTGTCTTCACAAGTACCCGTACCCCCTGCCAGTTACTCAAAATTAATTACTGCCGCCCCTGGCTGCAGCTTAAGCCCTAATTGTGTTCTGGGAGCTATTTGCAGGCGTGGAACTGATGTCTGAAGCAACGAACAGAGCGCTTTAATGCTTTGGTTTGAAGAGCTGAATAACTTGCAATGCACAAAGCACTGCTGCTCCGTGGACGTTGGGCTCGATGGTTCTAAGGTGCGGGCGGCTAATTAAGGCGCAGTAAGTCCTTCGTTTATTAAACCAGCACAGTGCTAATCAACTTCTGTCTTTACCTTTATTTAAAGAGCTCTCGTCGACAACCACGCAATAGCTCTGCGGAAGAACAATCTTACTAAAACGCTGGCGTTTTACGATTTTTTTTTTTGCTGTGAGCACGCAACCGGCTAATCATTACTTTCATACGGGCAATTGTGTCACGCATTCGCACCCTCATTACTGCGTCGGAATGCGGGGATGTGGTGGCTTCGGATTGGCATCTTCATCGGTGAGACAAGGCACTGTGAAGACGCACGAGTCCGGCGAGCAGTGTTTCCTTTGTCACAGCGGTCAATTCTTTACTCAAAAACAACGCATGAAATGCACATTTCTTGACAAATATGCAAAAAACACTCTTTTTATTTCTCTTCAGGCTGCTTGTGGTAACGCCTTTTTGTGGCCGCGCCCGTTCTTGTATTGCATACAAATCAAGTTTCATTTCATTTGATTTGATTTATAAAAAAAAGCTCGAGTACCCGTGCTGGTTTACCATAACAATGTTTATTTCCCATCAATGCAAAAATGATGATGGAAGGGGTGGTAATAAAAGCGACAATCCGCTTGACGGAGTTCCCACTCCCATTATGCAATTATAATTCACGTGAACATTATATGCCTGCCGTGGTAGGTTGGTGGCTATGGATTTGCGTTGCTAAGCTCGAGATCTCGGGTTTGATCCAGGCCTCGGCGGTCGTGTTCCGATGAGGGCGGAATGAAAAAAATAATAATAAAAAAACCCCGCTCGTTTGCCGTGCATTGAGTGCGCGTTAATGTACACCCGTGAGCAAAAGTATACGGAACAGGGGTTGGGCGATAAAGCCGATTTTTTCCTCTGCCTGTGAAAGCAACTTGAAATTGAGGACTGCAGTCCAAACTTGGCATTGCGAACTTTTCAGTGTACCCATCAATTCCAGTTTATGCTTGTTAGCTCCGAAGAAATTCAGTTTTTTTCGCCGACCATGTGGTTCGTATACTTTTGCTCACGGGTGTACCTCGAATGGTCAGATTTATTCTGAAATTCCCCGCTAAGGTGCGCCCCATAATCATATCGTGGCTTTGGTATGCAAAGCCCCCGAATTTAAATTCGTATATTTTCTTTTTTTTATCCAGGCGTGTGAACAATGCCAGCGGCCGCTGAAGCAGTTGGAAGAAAAGCTGTGATGTCTGTGCTCACTGTTCATCAATTTCAGTTTTTTATTGTTTCGTTCGCATATACTTGCATTAAACATGAGTAAATAATAACGGGATATGCATTATGGTCAAACAGAGATTTCACATGATTATTTCATTCTAAGAAAATAATATTATTCGTGCCGGAATGACTGTTTCAAGCCAAGCAACGTTCGCGAAAAGCCTCGCACAACCACAATCCGACATTCCCTAGGTGGCACAGCGCAAGTTATTATAAAGGACTAGCATCGAAGGTGGCGCCTTATTTTCCTCTAGGTAATACTGTAAGAAAGTGTAATTTGGACAGTGTGAAATCAGGCCTAGTTAATAGATTCTCGATAAAGGATCCACTTATAAAGGAGCCAAAAACTCGACCTAGCCAGTTTAGAGAACAATTCGCGTAGAAGAACGCCTCAAAAATGAGAAAATGCTTCGACAAGGGAGAAGTAGTAGCGACGTACTCGCGAAGCTGTTTGAGGAAGATATTTGAAAACGGAAACCTTGCACTCCACTCTATTTTCTAGTAACTAACATTTATTTCTCGAATGAATGCAGCTCGAGTGTTTAGAATATATTTGACGAGAGTCAACTTTGTGTCACCGCTTTCGTGTTCATCTAACGTGCTCTATAGCAAGTCGGCATACTGCAACTTAAACGCTCATTGCCAACCCTAATCGAAGCGCTCTCAGCTCTTTGCCCTTCCTTCTTTCCTCTCCCTTGACGTTACATTGTCATAATATTTCGACTTCCCACTCAGACTAGCTGAAAAGAACGCGCCGAGGCTAAGTCTGTGAAAGCCAATCCTTACAAAAAGCAAAAAAAAAAAAAAAGAAAAGAAAAACGACGACAAAAAAAAAAAAGAAACAGTAAACGTAAAACTTGTTAAACGGCCAAACCTGTATTAGGCGAATTCTAAAAATGGCTGCAAATGATTCGAGCGCCCATTTTCTATGAAACAATACTCGTTTAAAGCATGAAAACAGCGGTCGCAGTGATGCCTATTCCACTATCTACTTCTGGCGTCTCAAGGAGTCCATTGGCCAGGATTCGGCGGCCCTGCGACGAACACGCTTGATGCTGACGTATGTCACAAGCATTTGCGCGCGTTCCAAGCAGCACTCGAATCCATTTAATAACCTATATCCTGAAATATCCTTGTTCCTTTTGGATGTTATATGGCAAACCGTTATCGTATAACTTTTCTATGGTTTCTTCGTGGTCGTAGATACGGTGTATCCACCTTGCTCCATGTGACCGTTACCGTGTGCTTGGTGTCCGGACTTCCAGATATTTCAATCAATGTTCTTTTTGTTACATGTTATACATCGTTATGTTAGGTGATACATATGATATATAATGAACCTATTTCTTGTACACAGTGAAATGTGGCGGGCGCTTGACCGCCTATACGTGCGCCAGTACCAAGACCTGCAGGTTGTTTTTTGGCACGTTAATAAATATGTTGATTAATTAAGTGATTGATCTCTGTTATGCGAACTTCGCTTCCTGCACAGACCAACCTGGTTGCTTTAGTAGCACTCCCTGGTGGATGATAAGCTTTTCTACTTAGAAGTTTCCACGGCTATAGTGGTTTTCCGGCAAGCTTATGTGGCTGTTTCAGTCAGCGTAAGGCATGGCTGATGCGTATAAGATGTGAAGAAAAAAAAGGAAGGAAACTAGGCGGCTCTACTCGAAGTAAGTTGTACACGTGCGGAGCCATCAGCGATGCACGATGGACAAAGGTAGACGGCTCACGTGACGGAATTACAGTATATAGCGCCTGGCGGCGGAGGAAAGGCGTCGATTCAGGAGAGAGCGCGCAAGCTCGTCGACGTTGATGCAACGGCCTACCACGTTTGTACGTTCGCCTCTGACAAAGACAGTCGAGTCTCCAGTATCCGGGACGGAGTGACCTCCAGTGGCTCTTGTGCGCGGCGTATAGCGCCGCTCGCAGCCGGCGTCTCCTTTGTATTCAACTCGCGCTAAAGCGGTGGGTGGTTGTCTTTCCGCGTACCGGGAATATTTAAGATCACCTCAAGCTCTTTGGGACGGGCCCGGGTGCCCTTGAAACGGGCTCTTTATTTTATGCAGCAAACAGCGCCAGCCTTGTCGCCTGCTGCGGAGTACCTTTACAGCCACGATCTGCGTCTCCGCCTGATTAATGCGCATTGTGGGCACGAAGCAACGCAACTATAGCGCACGTTAAAACGCGTTCGGCTTCCACAGCGATGGTTTAGCAGAAGCAGAAACTTAGCCTTGAGACGATAGATAGCGCAAAGGCACGCCCAGCTACTTGGAAGGCTTTCCTTGGGCTGTATTGTAGGCCACGGTAGCTTGCGAAGTCGTATACGTGAATGAAGCCAGTCAGAGCCACTTTGAAAATAACCGACGTTCACCCCGGCTTTACGCTATTGTCAGTTTCGATTCAATGACGCCAAAAAAACCTATGCGGTAAGTGGGCTTTAATTTCTAACGTGTGCTATCACAGTTAGAACGTCCTGAAAGGATTGTGCGCGTTCTAGAACTTACAATCACTGCACTACTGAGAGACTGTGCGAAATTGTTTTTTCGCATCTACTTTTGTTTCCGCCTTATATCATGTGCTAACTACAAGTGGACAACTTTCTCTGTTCTATAGTGACAATCTCAGAGTTTCGAGTGAGCAAGAGAGAGAGAGAAACTTTTGTTTGTAAAATTTTCCGTGGGCTGTCTTCTACTGGGAGGAACAATTTGCGTACTTTGATTGCCAGTTGCGAAGCCAAGTAACATCGCCTTTTTTAAGCGAAAAGACACGGTAAAAAAATCTAATACATTTCGATGTTTTACGTACCAACACCACGATATGAATATAGTTTTGACCACCTGGGGTTCTTAATAACGTGCACCTAAATCGGAGTACACAAGCGTTTTTGCGTCCAGGGACTAAGGAATATATGCAAAAAAAATCCCACGATAATAAAAACCGCACGAGAAAATAGTGACGAAATAGAGCATCCCTTAACGGCGGCGTAGAGAGAGAGAGAGAGAGAGAGGGAGAAGTAGAAGAGAGGAAAGGCAGGGAGGTTAACCAGACGCACGTTCGGTTTGCTACCCTGCAGTGGGGAAGGCGATATGGGGATGGAAATAGAGAGAGAACACTTTCGCGCACATTTGAAGGTACGCACCGAGTCTCCAAACGGTCGCCAAGACATGTCGACTTGAAATAGTGCAATAGCTTGCTAGCAATACGACATACAGGATGATCACTTCAAAATTTTTCAGAATTTTTAAAAATCCCCTGCGCCAGAAAGAATAAGTACTGTCCTTGAGCTCGATTATTCGAAGAGGCGGATATTACTAGCAGAAAAAATCGAAACATACATTCAAGTAATTAAAAAATTCACCAATTGTTCATAATTTACCTTACAGGATGGATTACAATTTACCAATTTTAGCCGGTGAGTTTGCAAGAGCTATAAACTTGAAATGAATCTCCAGGATGACACCAGTTTCGAGATATCTTCCAAAGTGTGAGAAGAAATACATGGGCGTTCCAGTTACATTGTTGCTTCAATGCATATACGAGCGTTTTGCTAAAGAGAGAGAGAGATAAAGTATATGTTTTTTAAAGTATTTTTTTCCAAGACTCCACGCCGTCCTGGAGGCTTGGACGCCATCCCCGGACGGTGCGGTGGATACTTGCGACGGTGGTAGGGGTAGCGAGCTCCATAACCGAGGAAGCGTGGACGGCGTTCCTTGGCATGAGGGACCCGGCACGCCGAAGAACCACGACTACGCGCTTAAGCTTTCGTCGACTGCGCCATTGTAATGGAGAGAAGCAGACAACGGTCCATTACGCCGCACGCCTGGTTTACTTCTGCTTCTCGCCACGCGCACGCAATCCGAGCACCCTAGCACAACTGCGCATCTTTGTCTTCGTGAGATACGCTACAATATATATACATATATTAAAAGGCAACCCCGGTGGTTTTTCCGTCGAGAACTAAGTGAAACAACAGTGCATTTTTACGCTGTGTCTGACAGCGCATAGCTTGTGCCTGTCGTTTTGTGTTTCACTGTTCCACATACACATCTGGGATGTTACAGCGGATGCAGGTAGCGTACGACCTTTTCTTGATCCCATGTAGGAAGTAAGGTGTGTAGGCCACGTCCAGGCATAGACGATCTATGAGCGTATGAAAGATGAGCTCAATGTGTTGGTATGTTGTGAAGCGTAAAAACTGGTCAATCCCGAACAGGAGACATGACTTCGCCCAGTCGTCAAACCACGCAGCTTCACTAAGCTTGTGTAGCAGCATAAAGAATAATAAAAAAACGCCACTAGCTCATGATTTAATCAACAAATACGTTTTCGCGCTTTGTCCCCATCAAAATGGGGCCGCCGCGGTCGGGAGCGAACCCGCGACCTCGACCACAGCACAGCAATGCCATATAGCCTCGAAGCTATCGCGGCTAGCGAAGGCACACGGCAGGACGCCGTGTCGGATACGACGTGCGACGAGCTGCATGAAGCACGGCTGCTCCGACTGTTTGAGTCGGTTGAAGATTGGTGAAATCTGTCGGAAGCTTGTTGGATGCGGTAGTTGGTGCGACATCCCTCCTCGTTTGCCTGCAGTGGTGGCATACGCAGAGTTGTACCGTGTGTATCCGGCTTTAGAAAGGCCCATTTTTTATTGCCAGACAGCGGCATTGCCGGGTGCCCTCGTGGCACCAAGTACAAGCGCTTTCCCAGTACGTCAGCACTGTGCCGGGAGGTAATTAAACGCAGCAACCATTTGTAAACACTGTGCTCTTCCACGGACGGTATCTTTAAAAGTGTGCAATTCGTCCCGCTACTTGGACTCTCGGCGCCAAACCGAGCGCGCGGGCAAAAGGCAAAGATAGATCGCGGTGCTAAGACCCCTTAGCTGTCTGGAGAAAGGGGGCTGTGAGGGCGTGATTTAGGTGGCGAGGCCTGTCAAAACCGCTCGGGGAATGGGAATGTTGCTTTCTTTGCGGCCCGACTACTCCTGCGTTTGCTGGTAGCTGGATGGGTCACGTGGCTACAGCGTGTAGAGCAGGGTTTATTCTGTCCGTGGTCCCCCGGGCCGCTTGCTGTGGAACTGCGACACCGCGTAACGCCAAGACGGCGTCACCCGGCGCGACAGTCTCTGACCGCGCCGCGACAGTGCTAAATGCGGCTTGCCCGGAAATACCGCGCGGCGTCGAAAAGAGCAGTCAGATACGGCTGGGTCAGTGGGCGAACAACCGCGCTTAGTTCACGAAGCATCGGGTGCCGCTACCGTTTGGGACAACGGACATTCTGAGAAGAGCGGAGTTCACAAGACCGAAACGAGGGCGCGGGCGATTCGTGTAGTGGGTGGGTTCTACCGGTACTTCAGATCTCTCGATCAGCGCGAGGTGGCGTGGAGAAACAACAAAAAAGTACGGCGTAGGGTCGGCGTTAGTTCTCAGAACCCGGCAGTCGTGTCGCCTTAAGCAAAGTTTTCCTGTGGACCGATCCGTCACGCGCCGGATGTTCGGGGCACCGTTTCGTCTTGCGTGCCCGTTTGCGGCCCCGGTGTTTCACAAAGACCTTCGTTGTTTGGAGGGAACTACGAAATACTCGGACGTCCTTTCCGTCGTCTCACTGCTGGCTGGATTGATGCTGCGCCGCTAAGTCTGTCTGAAGTGTTTTCTAAGAGCATTCTTACTGAGATGAACTTACAACGAGTCGCCTTGTGCGGGCAGTGGGCCTTTGATGACGGAAGCTTTGCGTGGCTTCATTGAAGGAGCAGAAAAGGAATAAGCAGCAAGACATAAATCGGTACTCTTGATAAACATTTTGTCATTTTTGTTGTACTAAAATTAAGAAAGTGCTGAATCAAGGCCGTAAGTGGAGATCCCGCTTCCTTTTTTTTGCATTGCCGCTGCCAAAATGTTCGGCCAATGACGCTAATGCGCCGTAATGGATTAACAGTTTCTACCTATATTGGTCATTTGTTTACGTATCCGGAAAGAGTACTAAAATTATTTATGTCCAATTTTCGTTCGTTTCTAAGCTGATATATTCGTTTTATTTGTTAGAAACATCGACAAGACGCTGCAGAAATTTGACATCGCTAGTTACTCATGACGGCAACATAGTTTGACATCAATAGAAACGTATGCGGCAACTTCAAGGGAGCGTGCCAACAGTCTGTCGCTGATACGCTGTCAGCGTGCCCTGCCTCCACTTTAAATGAATGTCACCCAGCAGGCATTCAGGAAGTGGTGTCTACGAATCTGGCTCTGATATTTCATTGCGAACTGTAGCTATAGGTTATGAAACTGGCCAATAGCGCTCGTTTTTTCATCACGCATTGCTTCAGGTATGGTACGTAAAAAAAAAAAGCAGATATTCAAGCAGATCAGAATCGAGCCAACCTTATTGCGGTTTCGAGCCCGGTAGTGTAACGACTAAGCCTAGAGGTTTTGTTCAAAACGAGTCAGGAAGACTTTTAGAGGGCGTTGACAAGCGTTGGTGGTCTTCAGTCAAGCACTGTGATGCACGCTTCCGTGGCACCACAGATGTTCCTACTCGACTGCAAGTGCTTGGGTTGATGAAGAAAATGCGTAAAAACTAAATGCAGCACAAACGCCCTTCTCTTGCGTGTTTACTAACTGCATACTTTTTGAGCTAGCGGGGGAGCAGCTTAGCATGGTTCCAGGAGTTTCTAGAAGTTGTGCAGGGGGCACTAGGATCATAAAGTTTTTTTAAGAGTACCGGTGGAGAGGGGGGCTGATAACTGCTTCTCGCCGTGATTGTAGTTAATCAAGGGAAAGAGGGAGTGAAGGAGTCTGGCGATTTTATTTTTTTGCTGTCCGTGGTGTGGATAGGCCTGCGTGAAACTACTAAAACCCGGCACAGCTATTATAATTCGCGTACATTACGCGAGCAACAGCCTCGATTAGCACATCGACTTTCACAAAACGTGGCCTCCTTCGCACGGAGAATCATGTGCTGATGCACAGGGTTGTTTTATTCTACAGAATTTGTTGAATCTGTTATCGTTTGCCCACCCGCGCTGCCGCCAAACGCATTCCGATTGCTGTGACGCGTCAGCGTTTTAAACGGATGCCCCCTTTATTTCGTACTCTCCGTCAAAGATATATTTGAGGATACGTCAAAGCGTGATTATCAACCCTCCCAACGCACGCTTTGTGGTAGTTCACTGAAAGCAGAGTGTGTGACGTTGTTCAGGATGTCGCTGGTCACCAGGTGTGTAGCCCTTTCTGTTTCAACATTGGATCCACGTGATGAGCCCATTCCTGTCGGCAGATGAGAATGAAGGGATGGTGGAGCAGCGAGGCACTTATAGTATGAGGTGACGGGCAGCGAGGCACTTATAGTATGAGGTGACGGGCAGCGAGGCACTTATAGTATGAGGTGGCGGGAATAATCATGTAAGGATGTTCTTTTTTAAATACATGTTATTTGGACGACGTTGGCGCCATTAAGCAACGCTGGCTACTCCTTTCGCAAAGAATTAAGCCTACGATAGACGAAACAAGAATGCGGTCCTGATCAAAAGGAAGGTCACAATAACTTAAACACAAGATCAGGCCACATAAGTACACTATAAAGACGGCTCGCAAGAGCTGTGACATAATTTACACTGGAACGCGGAGTCAGCTCGTGTAAGCGAACTACACACAGAAAACAGGAAGTCTGTTTACAGAAAAGCACAGGAATTCCGGCACAGAAATGAACACAACCTAAGGTCAAACAAAAACTCACACAATCAACTTACAACAGATAATTCAAACTGTAATCAATAATTCCGAACAATCTACCGAGGGTAACTAGGGCTGGCCATTGTAATGTACAGCCTTTGTCCAAAGTACTCGTACACCCCCCCCCCCCCCTCCTCTTCCCCACTTCATTAAATGTGTTCGGCTGTGCGCGGGGCTTGGTTTAAGTGACGCTCCGGACACTCCAGGCCTCTGGATAGTGAGCAGAAGTGTCCTCTTCATTCATCAGGGTGTTGGAACTTGAAAAAACCACAGAAGCCCCAAACCGACTTTATAGTCTGCCTGGCGGCCACGGGCAACGTATTTCCAACGACTGTACATGTTGGCCACGTGTCTCGGGTCCTTTCGAGGTGTCAGGGCCTCAGATGCAATGGTAAATGCTGATCTTGCAGGAGACACTGGGACACTGAGCCGTGCCAGAGAACTTCTGGGAAGCCGGGCGCACTGGCTGCGTGTTAGTGGTGAGAGGACAGGAAGCAAAGCGGGGCAGACGACGGGGTGAAGCACGTGCGAGATGAGTCTGGGCCCAGCGCCAGGTGAAGTCGTTGGCCCCAGAATAAACGCCATCCATCTAAAGCCGTTCGCGAGTGTTGTGTTGGAAACCGAGTTCACGAGGACCATCATGCAGATGGGAAAAGTCTGTGCCGAGCTGATCCTGCTTTTCTCATCCTAAACAAACTGAAAAAAGAAAGATAACCCTCCGTTGGCAATTAGAACACCTACCGTGGCTCTATTTGGTATTGGAGTCTTCAATAAACGTTTTTCTCATGTTTGTTTACTACCGAAACCCTTGGGACACTATATATACCTGCAACTGTCTTTTCAACAACCTGAGTCCACAACGCTTGCATGGGACCTCTGATGCATTCAACAAATCTTTCTTACCTACTGCTATTGAAGTGTGGAACGCACTACCCGGTGATATAGTACATGAAAGTGATTGAGATAAATTTAGGCACCTTTTGTCATGTTTTTTTAAACCCTTAACTTACAACCACTGTGCTGTTACTCTAACGTCTATCTTTTATACTGTATTCTGTTATACTGCCGGCTGTGCTGTATTTTGTACTGTCGGTCGTACTGCCAGTTTTGTTTACCATTTTATGGGTAACGAAGTCACTTATACCATTGTATACCACTGTACCATTGTATACCACTTAATCATTGTATAAGAATGACCATAGTATTTATTGATGCCGTTTGCCCCCCCCCCCCCCCCCCCCCTTGTGTAATACCCTGAAAGGGGTGTTTAAGGGACAATAAATGATGCTTAACTCGGACGAATTCATTGTAAAGTTTACCAATAATGACTCGTTCTAAGATTTTGATTTTGCGTTGGTTTACGAAAAAATTGTTCTTGTCGGTTATGTTATACCTATCAAAAATCTGTTCACCAAAAATGTTTCCCTCGTTGGTCTTCGACCCTACCTTCGGAAGTTTTCTGACGGTAAAGTACGCCACAGAGGAGTACTTGCTATAATAAATTTTATATGGACAAAGTTCCTGAAGCAGGCGACATCGGCAACACCAGTGTCACTGAATAACTCACTGTGATCTAAAGCCGTTGTGCTGCTCGTCACACTCTGTCGCTTCAAGACTGCCACTGATTGTGGGCATCATATAAAAGTCAATCATAATTTATGAAATGCGCACGTATCCCAATGAAGACGTGTGACAAGGGCAAAAGAAAGAAGGAAAAAGAATGCGTGCTATTCTCTCTCTATCTGCAAGATGTGCATTAGTATCTCATGTTGTCAAGTTTTATTTGTTGAACAGTCTGTTCTTGGCGGATCAGTTGACGATGAAACCGTTGCCAACATTACCATTTTCACCCAAATGAATCCCTCACGCAGGGATGTGCAGTGTGCGAAAGTACGAACCCTCGTTTATGTGTCGCAACAAGTTATATTGCATGATAATTTTTAATACATTATATTTGATATGTTTACACCTTTCAATGGCGCTGGATGCTCTCTTTCACCGAATTATACACTAAACAAAACGGCATTGAACAAAATAATTTATTTCTAAATGTCTGAACAGAAAGTATCACAAGAAGATGGGGACTTGAAGTGATCAGCAGTGATCGAAATGACTGAAGTGTCGTGCATGCAGGCGTCGACTGCACATATAAGAGTAGGCTGAGATAGGCGGAGGGCAACATGAAAGTACGAAGTTAAAATGAAGCTTTTCAAACGCCATTCTGAGATAAAATGTGAAACACGTACCGTGCAACGCGGAGAGCGGGGTGGTTGTTCTACGCGAAGATCCGCGACAAGTTTTAATGCTCAAGGGATTCCGTTGTCGCAATAGCCTATTCTTTCAACACTTAATTAGTTTTTATGCGTGAAGACACGTCAAAGGGCATTAGCACCGTACTTCTTTCTCATAGTAGCATACAGCACAGAAATGAGTGTTGCATGTTAAGTATCACCCTGATGACGCACACCGTTATTGCCCGTTTGGGTAAGTTTTTTATTGCAATATTCCCTTGGTATTAGCATCGTATTCACCGCTTTAACGTTCTCGCGTTTCATGTGTGTTTCATGGGCATGTGTTTGGCGGTATAATTACACTAAGCAGAACGAGGACGCTCGCAGTAGTCAGCAGTGAGGAGTTTTTTTTTTAGGGCACTTGAGGAGGCGAGCCTTCTTGTAACTTCCCTTTGCCGGCGGGATTTCTTCGTTTATTTCCCTAGTGTATTTGGTGTTGTAGATTCGTCGAGAATGTTTGCTGTACGGCTTCCACGGCTTTCCATGTAGGGCTATTTCGCGTGGAGAATGCTACGCCGGATACGATGATCAAGGCGCCCTACATTTGAAGGCCGGGGATGCATTATGAAGGAGAGCCAAATGTGGAGAATGCAGAGAATACATGGATGACTGCATATAGTCTCTAAGTGACCACTGAAATATGTTGAGCTGGAGGATTCGGGTACTACGCAACAGCATCCGGCTGTTGCGCCTAACATTCTAACGCGGCCTTGTTCGTGGCTTCGTGCAAATATCTATATGCATGTTTCACCAGGTAATCTTTAAATATTTCCCATTTCATAGGTTGGTACACCGGTGAATGCTTTTATAATCTGAGAAAGTGATGGTGCTCTGGACACCTGCTGAGTCGCAGCGAAGATAGAGTAGTTTCTCAAAGCAGTTTCAACACTATTTCACGTTTCTCACGCTAAATATTAAACAATAACAATTTAGTGGGACGTTATCGCGGACAAAAATATTAACTAACCGCGATATACTATGTCAAGGTGTGTCAGCTAAACCTGCCATTGTTACTCATTTTCTCTCCACACATGGTTTCAGAAATGTGGGTGAGGAGTTATAGGTAACGGAAGGAACAGATTGAACGTCTCGGGTGGAAATCAGTTTAGTGCAGTCTACATATGCCGTAAAACCCTTTATTCTCGCGTACCCGTCATTTAAGCGAATTTCGCGATTGAAGATATCATGAAACGTAAGAGCACGCGATATTTTCAGGGAAGAAATAACGCCACCAGGTGTGGCAAAAGGTATGCTAGGCACTGAACATTTATACCCCTGTACCTCATAAAACGTGTCGCATATGATTTATTTTTGCGCCGCAAGCTAGTGCTGCCAAATGCTGAACAGAGAATATCGGGCCTCGCCTAGAGCGAGTGCGATACTTCGATTAGCCAGGTCGCGTGTAGTGGCTTCATCAGTGATGCCGTTAGAAACACTTTCGTCATATTTTGCTTGCTTGAGCTGCGTCGCGATCGGGCCAGCAAATAACGATAGGATGAAAAAAAAAACTGAACGAGGCCCGAATGAGCCATAAACGGCACAAGCCCAAAATTGCGAATTGTGTTGAAGCCATGTTTTACGCCCCAAGTCCCCTGTTAGGGAACAATTGGGGCCGTGAAATGATTATATTTTGTAGTTTGTGTGGTTTCACTGCAGGAAAGTAGCCTAACACCAGCTTCACACCATCGGTTGTGAGCTGCGTGGCAGTAACAAACCATTAAGACATTAGCTCCGCGATTAAGCGGTGACAAGATGTACCTAGATAATATATTTGGGAAACTGGATACAGCAGAATTCGGTTTCGAGGCGAATGCTTGCACAGACAGCACTCGTTTGGTTCTTTTTTTTTTCACAGGCGCTTTGCTTTTTTTGTTCGCTGAGAAGAAAACCTTAGCCCATATAGCAGTAAAATTGATTAGCAGGAAGCAAAGTGCTCCGACCCTGTCAAGTGATTCCCGTGTTTACACTAATCTGTCTACACTCTCGGAAGTATTTACACACTCTGTAGTGCTTATCTCGTCCCCAAACAATGTTTATCTACTTAGCGTGAGCTTCCTTTCTGTACTGTTGCGTGCCCGATGCCTTGTTGTGAGTCACGAATGCTAAGGGGCCCTGATTCGCTCAAGCCGTTTGTGAGCTTGACACTCTTAAAAAAAGTTTACAGCTTTTGGATAGTATCTTGTTCCCAAACAATATTCGTCATCTGTCTTGTCCGCATTTGCTTTCTTTAGCGCTGCGCGTCCGGTAATTCCCTGGTCACGAACGGCAGGCGTGTTATCAGCGTGACATAGTATTCTCGACAGGAAAGTAGCGAGCGCTAAGTTTTCAAGAAAGGAAACGAAAGCAAGGAAGATTGTGATTATTGTTGTGCGACACGATAAGCCCATAGAGTTTCTCACTATAACACCTAGAGGGAGTAATCTGGCACCACCGTCTATGCGAATTTCTTAAAGGGCTCTGCCGTCATGGGAATGACGGGATATGTGTCTGCGAGGCTTACGTTGGCTGATGTACGAGGCTTCGTCTAAAACGTGGATATGGCTACACAAACAATGCTTTCTTAAATTAAAATCTGCGTAAAAGGCTTTCATTCACCGATATTACATCTTTCAATTAAGTTTACTCACCTACATTGCAGAATCAAGAGAAGAAAAGCAATAACAAACGACAAGTTGTTCCAATGTGAGCGAAAATCTTGTCGCCTGACCTTTGTGGCGAGCTGATACTTTTTACGTTTCATAGAATTGTACATCCAATAATAAACCCTCAAATTTAAACAAAACATGTTTTTGTGTAATACAAAAGCTAAAAAATCTTTTTGCGTGCTGTTTCAGCAGGAAATGAATCATTGTGTCACACGGAACGGTGCTAGCCAGGCACGTCTTCAAGGCATTCTGGCTCTCCAAGAACGATGCCAATCCGAAGTCCCAATATATCGGCATTCTCAAGCATACCGCAGCACAACAGCGCCAGATTTCCCTCTAGGTAATATAGTGGGAAACTCTATAGATAAGCCCCAAAGAGCGCAAACATTTTTTAAAGAGTGCAACGTTAAAAAAAAGGAAGGGCAGGAAAGATCGATGACGAGCATTTTTGGAGACAACATAAAGTCATAGAGCGTGCAATATTTTCTTAGCATGGGCGAATATATTTGTGGCACAAAATGAACTATCGCGTTTCTTTGGGGTGTACTCTAAGGCGACAATATGCACAAAGAGTGTTGTACGCAGTGTGCGAATAAACCTGTGTCTCTCCCTTTCTCACACGCTGAGAACGACGGTGCGTGTGGAAACAGTTGGCACGGCTCAAGCGTTTTTGGGGGCGTCTTGCAAAACAAAGTAGCTCCGGGCTTCCCACATTCCGAGGCGATTCGCTATCCTTGTTTACCGAGTCGCACCGCGGCTGCATGTTCTGCTGCCGCTTCTTCTTTTATGCGTGCCGCAAGGTCACAGTGCCGCTTAATGGGAGAAAGAGTGTGCCGACGACGTTTTGAGAAAGGCGTAGCGTTCGCACGCGGCAATGACCCACTGCGATGACGTCAACACAAGGACCGGGCTGGCCGACGGCAAGGCGACCGGTGCGCAGATTCGCACAGAGAATAATACTAGAGCGAGGTTTGATGCCAGTCTGTCTGGGTCAGCCGCTAGTATGGCGGCTGAACCAGCACGCGGGTTGGAGATTTAAGAATGCCATTTTTCTGGAGTTCCAGTCCAGATGATTTCGAACGGCCATGTGGCTGTTTACCTGTAGCCTTTTTGAATCCGTCATTGCACCAGAAATAATTACATCGCAATTAATAGTTAATGTTATTACGGTCATTTCATTGCCCTGAGAAGTTCCGACAGAAGAAATAGTTGCCGAATGTGATATCGATGGAATCATCATGATCACTATCATCATCCTTGGATATCCCCACTGGAATTACAAGATGAAGGTTTCCCACATCGATCTCGATAAAGTACCCTTTCTTGCGTGCGAAAAAAAAATGATAAAACATTAAGCTATGTGTTTGTATGTGCTGCCCAAGTATGGTCTGGTTATGCGGCATGCCGAAATGTTCGTGCTCAGCAGCGCCAAATGTCTTCTGCTAACTAGCACCATACTATTTATGCAGATTTCTCTAATTTCGTGACGCACACGCGCGCACGCGCATATACTTTAAGACCCGTACGGATGCTCTATTGAACAATGTGGAATATTATTGCTTGGTAACTGTAGACGCACAATGATGTGTTACTTGGTGCATTAAAAACCTTGTCATAAATTGAACAATCCTCGAATGCCTTTTTTTTCTCTGTTCTGCGGGTACCTCGCGATGCCGTCAAGCCATAAAATTAAAACTAGGCGGACGCGAGAACTTCCCGCAAAAACACGCTCTCAGAGAGTCTCCTGACCAGGTATGGAAACATCTATGAACATGCGATTGCAGATAATGAACGATTACGCCGATAGAGTGCGTACTAGTTTCGTTCATATAATCTCTATCGGCTAACGTCGTTGCGTGAGAGGGTCAAATGGGAGACCTGTAATGGCCCTTTGTTCAGCATGGCACGAACGGATTGCAAGGGATTGATATTATATGAAGTCCTACTAGCATGAACTGCAAATGAACTGCCACCAGGAAACCGTCAGTATAGACGAACACACGCAGTCCCCCCTTTTTTCTGAAAAACAGCATGAGGGGCTGTCAGATTTTACGACCTGCGATAGTTCATAAATTGCAGTCTCTTTCCTGCAGGGCTGTGGTTAGTACGTAGAAGCGAACCAGAGAAGGCATACAGAGGTTAACACACTTGGTTGGAACACACTCCTGAGGGTCAAAGCAGCTAGCAAAGCTTAATCCAACCAATAGTCCAAGAGAAATCAATGGAAACTGCAAATGTAGCCATGCAACCTCACATAAGGCCGATTTTGTGCCACATGTAATCTTCAGATATCACTAACGCAGTCCTGAGAACGTGCTTTGCGCGTTCTGGAGAAGTGTGTTGACCTCTGTACTATGTTGCTTGGACGCTAATGCCTCCAAATGTACAAGAAAAGCTTACGCCTCTGTATCAAAAGCACTAACAAAACTTATGTTGCTTAAAACATTGAGTACATATTCAGGGACCCATGATTAAAACTGTGCGGAAAATTAGTTATCATACTTGGATTGCACCACACGAAAATGAGCTGGAAGAGCTGCGTTCTGGCGGCTATCGTCAGTAGCCGTTCCTCTTGTTTCGTCGCTACTGTCATTAAGAAATTGTACTAGGCAAACTTTCGAAATTGTTAGCTCTTTTCCGAGTACACTGACCGTAAATATTGAATCTCCAGTTTTCTCTGCATAAATAATTTTTTTTAATGCGGAAACGTGGAGTCTGCATCAGAAGCAATGTCACTCACTTAAAATGGACAAAATGTTATACCGTTTTTTTTACTGTTGTATGGATTTATTGATGTTGACAGCATGAAAAGGAATTGTTAAGGAACATTTTAAGCTGTCAGAATAGACTAGCGCTTGTAGGAACTGCACAAACGTCAGCCGCAAATACGCCAGTCAATAAGGGTGCCCTAAGTGAGAGTGCAATAACACGGCACGCACCATCAATCGCATCACATTTTAACACCCCCCCCCCCCCTCCCCGTCTACTCATTGTGTCGTCGTCTGTTGAACGCTGCACTCTTTTTATGTATACACCTCAACTTATGTGCTTTATTGTCAGGTTATGCACCACCATCCTCCTTCAGTATTGGCAGAGTTCGTTCGCTGCGATTATTCTCATAGTCTAGCGACGGCAACGAATGAAACACTGCCAAATAGTGTGAGTTAAGAATGTAACACTGTGTAGGACGCACTTATGCGCGCAATCCCAACCCAAACTTGAATCGCAACGATAGCGACGAGTGCTTGCAGTCGTCGGTCATCGAATCCATTTTCTAGGGTCAAATTCGTGCCATATGTATACTTCTGCCAACCTTATATTGCATATTATTCGCAAATGCTAGCCATATTCAAGAATTCAGCGTGAGCCTAAATTTAAAACGCCAACAGGAAGTAATGGCTCGGAACGCCTCGTACAAATAAAGAATGCTCTCTTAAACAATTCTTTACATGCATTATTTACGTCCAGCTCTGCCGATGTAATCAATCATTCTTTAGAGGCTAATAAAGCGCATTTGCTGCGTTATGTGATATATCTTGTTTATTCACATTATTGCTTTGATTCTCCCCTTGCACTGTCGCGCTCTTATTTTGACTGCTATGTGATAATTGTCATTTTGTGTGAATTATCTGTTATTCTGGTTTCTCCTAAAAACCTAAGTGAAAAAATACACGAAGCTGTATATTTAACTATACCGCCTGTTCAAGATGCAATACGTAGCCGGCGCCGTATTTTTGCCGTAACATTTCTTTCTATCATGCCAATAATAATAATAATAATAATAATAATAATAATAATAATAATAATAATAATAATAATAATAATAATCAATCATGTTTATTTAACGTGCCCAGGAACAACCTTAAGTGCTGGCGCACGCATACATTACAAACCAAAAACAATCCAAAATCAAAAAAAGATGGCTGACTAATGGAGTAGCACACGAGGAATAAGGATTATAAACAGGGATAAGGTGCCTCAGAAAGGCTGGCCAACGTTTCGATAGGAGGACCTATCGACGAAGATAGGTCCTCCTATCCTATTTGACGAAGATAGGTCCTCCTATCGAAACGTTGGCCAGCCTTTCTGAGGCACCTTATCCTTGCTTATAATCCTTAAACCAAAAACAAAACACTCAGGGAAGAAATCATTGAAAAATAAATTAATAAATATAAAAATTGTGAAAAGAGAGTACCGACAACAAAGCGCAAAGTAAATACAAAAGAAAAAGGAGGAGAAGGGCACTTAACAATGCATGACATTATAAGACAAGGCAAAGCTCGGAAAATAACGATGACAAGGAGTTATGAAAGATACCAAGTTCACGAAAGTAAGGGTTATAAAGATTCTGTATTCTGTAGACAGTTGAGTGTTCGTGATGACAGGCAGGAACATGGAAAAGTCTATGTTCTCTGGTGATCTTGCGTGGGATACGGAACATGACACAGCTGAGAAGTTCGGGACACGTGAGGTTACCGTGAAGGAGTTTAAAGAAAAACAGAAGGTCAGCACAATTACGTCGGCCGCGAAGTGAGGGCAATGACAACAATGTAACAGTGATAGTACAGGGTGCAATGTCCAGGTTTGCAAAGCGGTGATTATATATGCTTAGAAACTTTTTCTGGACACGATATATAATGTCACTGTTGGACCTAGAAGAGCCATTCCAGATGACCGACGCATATTCGAGTTGAGGAAGACAGATGGTTGTGTATAATTTGCGGAACGGTGTAGGAGACTTGAATTCCCTCGATAGTCTGCATACAGAACCAAGAGAGCGCATACCCCGCATTGCAACAAGCTTAGTGTGAGCCGAAAAGTGTAAGGTTGCATCAAAAAGTACACCCAGATCATTGATCTCGCAGACCTTCCACAACGTCACAGAAGCCACAGAATAAGAAAAAAGAAATACTTGCTGTTTTGCGTGTGAAAGTCATGACTTTGGTCTTAGCAGCATTCAAGGTAAGGTTATTATCCTTGCACCATTTAGAAAAGGAAAACAGGCCAGACTGCAGGGCGCGACAGTCATCAACAGTGCTAATTTTCTTAAAATCTTGATGTCATCGGCATATAGAAGGAAAGAAGAGTTCCGAATAACAGAAAGAACGCCATTAATAAAAATTTAAGAAAGGAGTGGTTCTAATACTGACCCTTGAGGGACGCCGCTAGTTGCCAAGTAAGAAGACGTTTGGCCATTGACGTTAATATAACACGATCTATCAAGAAGATAACTGCGCAAGAGATTCACAACTGACGAGTCAACATCAAAGTGCGTAAGCTTGATCAGAAGCAGCGAGTGGCTGACTACATCAAAAGCCTTGCTGAGATCCCAGTAAATGGTGTCAACTTGCCCCCTTTGAAGTACCGGCGGGGAGATCTGTGTCATGAAACTTGCGAGATTTTTGATAGTGGAGCGGCCGGTGAGAAATCCATGCTGATTTGGAATGAGCGAGTTCTTCAGAGTAAAAGACAATATGTTGTGAAGAGCAAGCTCAAAAATCTTGGACGTAGCACAGAGAAGAGAAATTGGGCGATAATTCGAGACATCAGATTTACATCAAGACTTAAATACAGGAAAAACACGAGCACTTTTCCACATGTGAGGGAAAGTGGAAGTAGTCAAAGAGTTATTAAATATAGATGTCAATACTGGAACAAATATACTGCCGTAAGCTTGTAGAATTGCGGAGGGGATGCCATCAGGGCCGCAGGATAGGGAAGGCTTCAAGCGCTAAGGCATTCGTGCACAAGCTTTTCATCAAACAACACCGCACTAGATGTAGGAACCGCCGTGTGCTGCTGACTGATACCAGCGTTGAAACCTGCATCTTTATATAAGGGAGAGAAATGGGCTGCAAAAGAATCCGCGACTGCTTGGACTTCTGACCGTCTACAGTCAAGTAAGCGAAAACCCTCGGCACGTTTATTGGAGCGCTGACGGATATACTTGCAAAGTTCCGCCGGCCGGTCGGAGGTGCTATTTTCCAAGAATGCCATATATGAATTTTGATCCCGCTTATAGAGACGTTTACAGAGAGCCAAAAAAAAAAAGAAAGCGGAATTCTCTGTACTCATTAGGCAACGGAATTCTGCATTTTCGGTGTGCGCGATCTTTATGCTTTAGGGTAATTATGAGTTCAGACGAAAACCAATGGTGATATATAGAGTGTCTAGGCCTGCACTGGGGAATGTATTTGCGCATACTTCTCAAACCAAGCTCTGTCAACTGATCTACTTGGTCATTAACATTGCTTTTGTCGGTAACCAGTGACCAGTCGGTGGTGGACAAGGAATTATATAAACCAAGATGATCACCACGCTTGAAAGCAAAGCGTGGGGATTCATTTACGCCACTGGAGGAGCTCTGCCTCAGTGCTGACACAGAGGCAGTTATCTTTAGTGGTTGATGAAACATATCGGTACGCACAAGGAAAATTTCGGAACGAGAGACATCTAAAACCTGAGCACTCGAGATGCGAAGATCTAAGACGTTGCCACTGGAATTGGCGAGTAAGTTATGCTGTTGAAGGGAACAGAAAGACAGAAAGTCAAACAACCGGCTGCATTTCTTCTCTGTGTAATGATTGTAATGAGAATATATAAGTTTGTTCCAATCAATATTTGGTGTATTAAAATCACCAAGAAGAATTACCTTGTGCTTACTATGGGAGGATATTACACTTTCAATGGAGGAGATGACCTCATCATACAAAACAGGGGAAATATTCGGCTGTACATAGAACGATCCAATCAACAATTTTTCACATCGGGCTAGGCTGACTTCTAGCCATATCGACTCCCGTACACTTTCAATATCGATGCGCCGTACACATCTCAGTGAATTGTCAACTGCAGTCAGCACGCCACCACCTTTTTGTTGAGATCCACTGAAGTCCCGGTCACTGCGGAAGACGTTTTAGTGCGGTGGAAAGAAGTCTGAAGACGAAATGTCACCACACACCCAAGTTTCATAAATAAGAAAAATAGGAAAAGAATATGAGATTACATTGCAAAAAAATTCACGTGCTTTGGTGCGAAGTCCACGAGCGTTTTTTGGTAAAAAAAAGTTGTCCCAGTTTCACCCAAAAGGTGAAGCATCAATTGCGATAGCAAATTTGTAGAGAGCTATACTGTGTAATGATAGTAGCTTTATCAGCTGTGTAAGCTTGGACATGCAGCAGCACCGGCAACACGCAGAACTGTTGTCGACGCCGTCAGCGTTTTGCCCGCGTTCGCACAAAACGCGTGCGGCGTTGGTGACGGTTGCCGGAGCCTCTGGGGGCGGCTCGGAGGTTTTCGACCACATCAGAAGGGGACACTCGTCGAGCAGCGTCGAAAGTCTTTACCACCTTCAGCAAATTTGTAGAGAGCTATACCGAGTAATGATAGTAGCTTTATCAGCTGTATAAACTTGGACATGCAGCAGCACCGGCAACACGCAGAACTGTTGTCGACGCCGTCGGCGTTTTGCCCGCGTTCGCACAAAACGCGTGCGGCGTTGGTGACTGTTGCCGGAGCCTCTGATATAAATAGGCACTTGGTGCCGCAGCTAAGCGCCGCCTCCCTTCCCTCCCCCCGCCCCCACGGCTTTTCGCGCGTCGGAAGAAGGCGCGTTTGCTCTACATATATGGTGATTGTAAAGGAGGAAAGAGGTGCCTACTTCTGCAGCCCTTTTAAGGGAGCACGGCGCAGAACACGCATTTGTTCTCCACCGTGGATTCACTCACTCCCCGTGAAAGCGCGCGTCCCTCGCGCCCTTTCACTCGCACATGCAGCGTTCGGCGCGCGGCGACGATTTCATCTCCATTGACGTCATACGGAACCTCACGGTGACGGCGACGGCAACGCCGACGGCAGAAATCTGCTTTGGAGTGTCCATATAATTGCTATCGCAATAAAATGTCCAAATTACACGCCACTTTGATCCTTGGGGGTTGTTATTTCAGTAGCATGAATCATGTCATCGTGTAGCACACCATGGAACGGCTTGAATAAGCAACCCATTGGCCACATTGACGGGTCGTTCAGGCGCTTAAGGGCTTCTTCATCGACGGCTACATGAAAAGAAGAATACGATTGATATTTAGTTCTAAGACGCCGGCAGGAGAGGGGAGAAATATTCAAGGCCTTTAAGTGGTTGGTCAGGTCGGAAGAGGTTGTTTCATAGCTCAAATTAGACACAAAAATAGCCTTAGGTCGGTGCTGCCGTTGAGCTAAAGATAATGTCGAAGTCTTTCGCGCTCCAACCGAGGCAGGACTCTTGTTTTTTTTTTGTGTAGTCTCGGGTGCTTTTACAGTGTACGAAGCGAAATCACGTGGGGAAACAGCATCTCGTCGTTCAGCAGTGCGTTGTAACACAGGTACATTAGCTCGCGTTGAGGAAGGAGTAGAAGTAGTAAGGGTGGATGACTTTCCGGAGTCTGCAGGTGTCTTCACAGGCATGGAAGTTGCACGTCGCGACAGCTCGTCGCGCAGGCAACGAACCTCCGCTCGAAGGGAGGCGACGACTTGGGTCTGTTGCTCCACGCCGCGGGAATGGTCCTTACGAAGGCGTTCATTCTCCTCTCACAGTTGGGAAACTTCTTCGCTCAGGAACGAGATTCCCTCCGCGTCGGCGCCGCAGACCTGCCATGCCGCCGTCAAGGTCACCCGGTGGGGCACAAGAGGAGAAGGGGAACCAGTTTGGGAAAGGGAAAGCTGCGGGGAGCACGCCGTCGGGTCGTTGTCGCTAGGCTTAAAACCCTGCTGATTTAACTCACACAAATTGCAGCAAAAGGAGCGCGATCCCGGCTTCAAAAGATCCAGTTCGTCGTCTGGCCAGGTCACACATTTCGCATGCACACGCTTTTCACACTTTTCACAGCGAAAGAACTGCTGTTTTCCGAAAAAAGGCAACGAGCAGAGCAAGCATGCGTCCTTACTGGACGCCATGCTGCGGTACTATAATAATAATAATAATAATAATAATAATAATAATAATAATAATAATAATAATAATAATAATAATAATAATAATAATAATAATAATAATAATAATAATAATAATAATAATTATTATTATTATTATTATTATTATTATTATTATTATTATTAACAAAGCACGAACAATGTGCTTGGTAAAATGTATCCGGTATTTTGTACACTACCCTAAACTGTTATTTCTGTTTATCGGAGTATTGTTAGTATTGTTTTTTTTCTTTCATACTTTGAACTTCATATTTTGATACACGATGTTTGATATGTGCCCGAGCAATATGCGTGATAAAATTTAGCCGATGTTTTGTACGCTACCGCATCTTCATTTGTAACCCTGTTTTGCGACGATGATTTGTACTCATTTTTGTGCTCCTCGAGTCTCGGTATTCACGTGCAAAACTGTCTTGCAGTGTTGCCCCCCTTACTCAGTGCTCCTCATGGGGCCTGTAAGGTATTTTGAAAATAAATAAATAAATAAATAAATAAATAAATAAATAAATAAATAAATAAATAAATAAATAAATAATAAATAAATAATAAAAAATGACGCCTGATATGCTGGTAATTTCATGAAAGTGCGAAGTGCAATCGCTCTGTAGCCGGTTTATTTGCATGGCGTAGTCCAAAATGCATGCGTTTTGCAGTCTGAATTAAGCCACTGTTACAATTGCAGGTGAACCTGTAGTGTGGTCTTATAACGGTTCGAAAAAGCGAACCGTTCGCGTGGCCTCGCGTGATTGATCAGGATGGCGCTTTTGTCAGCAGACGCCCGTATTTTAACCAATCACTCGAAGCAACGCGAATGGTTAGCTTTCTGAACAGTTACAAGGTTGCACTCCTGGAAAAGAAGCAGCGCGTTGGAGTAGTTTCGCAATAGCTGGCGTTTGAATTTATACTGATAGTACGACACTATTCGCGACCCGCGCGCAATTTGATCAGACACCCGCCTCATTCGCTACAGAATTGGAGAAAACGCGTTCACGAGGTGTCGCTTATTCTATAGGCACGTATCGAGCCGGGCGATAACTTCATAACACTGATAATTCGGCGAAACCAAACATCGGGAAAACGCTCAGAAGAATAATACGGGTTAATGCCCCCTCCTACTAAATAGCGTAGTCTCGATAGCAACGCCTGACAATATCACCACACGTTGGCAATATTACCAACGTCGACGCGTGAGAAATATTGGCACGCATCTCGATGACGACGCTTGAGATTAGTCCGCTTTACAACGTTACGTGGCTTTCTGGCTGTTTCAAAATGTCCATGCGAAACTGCAGATGAACGAAGCTTCCTTCAACGTGCTTAATTCAATACTGTGCGACAAGCGTGAGGAAAGTCGCTAATTCAGGAACGCCATGTCCAGGGCTTATTTCTGAAAGCGCTTTTATTAGAGTGAAAAACAGAAACGGCTGATGTCAACACAGAAGAGCAATACATTGTGCGATATTTTAGTCGTCTTTGCCATGCAGTACGTGTGTATAATATTGATGAAGCACACCAATGAAAGTTCTTTTAGAGCTTTTTGCAGAGCACTTCTGCGATTTCAAAGGGACAATTAAGAGAAATTATTTGAGCCGAGTTAAAAAATTACCCTTGCACAATACAAAAAAAAAAACAATTTTTTTACCACGAGAAGGTAAGCCAGAAAAAAAACGTAAAAAAAAAAAGTTTGGCGACGCCGCTTAGAAATTACTGCCCCAGCTAGCTGTGACGTCATGGATTTTAAAGCCGTTTGCTATAGAGTCTGTTAAGTTTTTTATCGGTAAAAATGAACTACATTGCATTCTAAAAAAAAAGGCTGAGCTTGGAACGTATGAAGAACTTTTACAGAACCCAGAAGGGTTGAAATACGGAAAAAAATACTTCACAATCTGTGACATCACACTGAGGCTCCGCCCGGGGTTTAGGCGCAAAATGAAAAAAAAAATAAACTTTGACCATAAATATTTCTCTTCTAATATTAAACGTATTACCGCGAAATCAACGAAAGTAGTGTTCCACAAGAATATTCTGTAATTCTAATCTGATTAAGCGTGTCTCTCTAGCGTCTCTTTGATGCATAGAGTGGTTTCCAACTTGTAATTTGGGAGTGAAACTGATACGTCACAAAATTTGTATATTGCAGGCCCCGCGTGAAGCTGAGCGACTTGGTGTCTGAAGAATACGACGTGATGCAGCCGCCCATCGAAGGAGGTACATGAACTTTCGCCTCGTCTTTTCACCGCTTTACGACAACATGCACCGAGGACAATTGCATTTGGCCGATTTCTTCTGATGGTTGATTGCAGATATGTAGCATCGCGAAAATGATTACGCAGCCGAGCAGGGAATTTGGTAAATGTTTGCTACATTTATGACGCAAGCTTCCTTTCCCATGCGATATCAGGGTTATGTGAGACTAAAAATAAGGTTCCCTTTGGCACAGCATTCATGTGGGCTATAAATACACGTCTATTGTCAAATTCGTTCCGCAGCAGCCTGCTGATATCCGTTTCAGGCGCTCCGCGTACTATTGTGCGCGCCAAGACAACGCCTAATATTCTATTGCAGCTTACTTGCAAATATGCGTGAGGCTTGGCAACCACGCTAACTGAATGGATGTTGTCGGTGTAGATAGGTTATAGAGTGTGGACTCAGAGCCGTGGTTTCCGAGTCATGACGGTCAGCCAAGGCTCTGAGACCGACACAGGTAGACAAGCACGCAACACCGATTGCCCGCGTTAAGGTACGAACTTCTTCGGCTGCTACCCAGCTGCCCGGGGAAGCCCGGCCGCGTGCCACGGCCGGATGCGCTGCAGCGGGCATCATCGTGGTGATGGCCATGGTTGACGGCAACGCCCCACAAGAAGTAGTAAGAGCGACAGAAACACTGCAGGGCCGTGGATCTTAAAAAGCAGCGACACAAAAGTACGAGAAACACCGATGCCTGTCGCGGTGAGGCCTTTGCTTAACGCCTTGTCTTCCAGAGGCTTCATTCTCGTTTGGTGTCTGATTGTTATTTAAGGTCGGTAATGATTTGCCATTTTAGGCTAAAATGATCGCGAGGCAAATCGAAACATATCGTGAGATACACGATAAAACTAAATTTGTTTGGCCCTGTTTCATTCGAGTTTTTGCCAGTCTTGCCAAAACTCGGCCCAGTTTCCAAGTTTTTGGCAGTCTTGCAGTCTGCCAAAAGCTCGACCAATGAGTAGAGAGCGCACACGGGTGCATTTCGAAATTGGGAATACGAGGATGCGTGGCTAGGCCTCGAAGAAATTGAGAATTTTGGAAAGCTTGTGCCTTGTGGAATTTTGACGTTGAGACATGCTTCATTGGCCTTATTGTGGGCAGCACGGAGGAATCAAGTGGGAATTCGCGACTATATTGCCGCTGAAACGATGTGAGTCCAGCAGCAAACATTAAGAAGAAAGAAATGGGTGAAGTAAGCAGAAGCTTAATAATTATAGGCATTCACTTTTTTCCCCAGGGCAACCCATCGTGGTGAACGTGTCTGTGTCGGTGCTCAACATCCGTTCGGTGGACGAAGGACGCCAGGTGAGACACGCCGGCCTCGTATCACGTGTTGCATTCGTCTGTAATACTCTCACCGGCAACAAGAGTAGAAAGCCGCCGAATAAGTAGGCAGCGTGAGTCGCGTTGCGCTTAATGCACGTTCGATTGACCAACAGCGATGGCTCACAGTGGTTGTGGCATTCTGATGCTGGCCATAGCGGCTCGCGGTTTCGATTCCCGGTACGGTAGCCGCATTCCGAAAACCAAAGAAAAAAAAACACTAGTTTACTGTGCTTTGGGTGCAAGTTATACAATTTCAGGTATGGCATGCCGGAGCACTAGACGTTGGCGTCTTTTGTAGTTATGTTGCTTTGGATGTTAAGCCCCAACATTCAATCAATCAATCTATAAGAATAATCAATCACTGATCAATAATCAAATAACTCAATAATTAGGCAACTCAATAATTAATCAGTTAATTGACATGGCTAACCGTGTGTTGTCAACGTCGGGTGTAGGAAACCACTCCGCATAACTCTATAGACTATGTCTGACTTAGAAGTACACTGGCTTGAGTTCAGTGTAAAACAAGTTGATTCCACTTTCACCAAATCATAAGAGTGGTACCAGGAAGCAAACAGGTGATCTGGGGAAGCTCTGATTCCCAAGATGAGTTAATTATGAAAGAATTCGCGGCGAAGATTTGTGGTTTGAAGCTTAAGTGTACGGTCAGGTGGGCTATGACAGTGAAGTAACGTGGTCACACGTAAATTCGCGAAAGCGATGTCTCGAACCACATAAAACAACTTAGTGCGGATTCGTGGTTCATATAAGTTTGCGTAGCAGAAAAATATATTCACCATTCGTCTCCCAGCAAACGGCAACCAGAAGAGTTGTTGTGATGACAGGTTCTTTTGCTTTAATGGTTTAGACGGTTCTCTAAGTTGGAGCCTACGAGAATCCAATTGAGGACAAAGGTATTTGTTGTAACGCACACAAACTTTTAACAAAACTAAAACGAAAATAAAGCCGTAAAACAAACACTCAAAGAAATATCACGGCAAAAAACACTCAGAGCGAGCTTGGCATTAATAGCACACTAGTTCGGGCTGAGCACGTGTGTGAGGGCGCGTAATAGTTCGCAGAGGATGGGAGGCGGCGAAACAACTAAAGGAGTGGCGTTCGTCTCACCACAATGTCGATGGGATCGGCGGATGAACCGGCGACCAGAGTGGGGTAGCTCCGGTTTGAAGAGGGAAGGCAGGCGGCTTAGCGGCACGGGCAGAAGGCGGCGGCGTTCTGGCCGGGCAGTTGGGAGTATAACTCGGGCCCGTAGCCCGACTGCTCTCGTTCTGCCCACGGACTCAGAAGCTCGCCGGCCTCGGGCAGCAGTTCTTGATGGAGTATCAAATCAAATCAAATCATTTTTATTTTTTCCAAAAATACACATTGGAAATGGATGCTAGGGCAAAAAGCTGGTTCAAACAGCTTGACGAGGCCCTAGCAACCATGATGTGGCAGTAGTTTCGACATGTCACATTTCGTTGTTAACAAAGGAACGTAAAAAAACACATACATATTATAAAGGATAACAAAAAGTTGAATATTTACAAAGTACTATAGTAATTACACAATAGTGAGCATATGTCAGTAAAGCAGACAATGATGACAAAGCTATCGATTAAAAAAAAAGAAAGGAAAAGCACAACAAAACGATAAGAAACGATATGTTTTTACAAGGTACTCTCATTATACAACAGTGAAAGTTACACACTAATATAAGCAAAGCAAAACGAGGATAACAAATAACCGTTTGATTACACCAGGAATACTAGTAGTTGAAACACAGGAAAACAAAAAGAAATAGTCGGAGGAAATGCGCATCAATAAAATGTTGTCTTATTTTGCTTAAAGTGTAATGATTCATGTCGGTATACTTATTTAATATAAAGGGTAAGTTGTGTTCCAACATCTGCAATTTATAATTTTTGCGGAAGCTTGGGAGGAACCATGTAGGATCACTCCTAGTGTTAACCCGTTTATTGTGAAATTGTAGTGATGCGAGTCCTGTTAGAAATTCCCGAAATGCAGTAGATGAGAAGCGGAAGGAACGTAAAATGCGTAATTCATACATACGTGTTACAGGAACAATACTGTATGTGCGAAAAGCATATTCTGTATGCGAGAGGTAGGGGAGATTCGTTATGTAACGAACTACCCTCTTTTGAAGTGTTAGAATCTTAGTGATGTTGGTAGTAGAAGTCGTTGCCCATACTAAATTGCAGTAAGATGTGATTCGAACAGTGCATGGTATATATGAAGCTTAATGCGAACAGGAAGAAACGCGCGATAGCGTGATATCAGTCCTGCTGCAGATGAAAGCTTCTTGCAAATATTATTAATGTGAGTGTCCCAGCTAAGGTTAGAGCAAAATGTGACACCAAGTATCTTGTGTTCAGCAACTAGTTCTATTTTTTGCCCGCCATGCATGATAGCGTTGTTTGAATTAATAAGTTTGTTTTTTGCGCAGAACAACACAGCTTTAGTTTTTTGCGGATTCATTTGTAGCCCATTAGACAGAGACCAAGAGAGTAGCCGGTGAAGTAAGTTATTACATTATAATAACTTACTTCACCATTACTTATATATTATAAGAGTGGCGAAGTCCAGGAACAGGTTGGCAGGAAGACCCGGTCGGGTGAAGTCCTGGAGGCTCGGGCCCGGAACCCGACGGCCCGTCTTCAAGTCCGACCTTCTCCTGGCGTCGCTTCCTGGAACTCTCCCTCCCTGTCTGCCAGCGCGCCTCGCTTTTCTGGCGTTCTGGCCGATTCGTGAAACGCCAACTGGATGCCGACCAGTGCAGACGCGTGCACATCGAGCTCCGCATGATCTCCTTTTTCGTGTGGTTCATCCCCTGAAACCCCCCGGAAATTGTCACCTGCTTGTAGGGGAAGTGCTCCGGCATCGGTGGACACCAGTTTCACCGAATTTGGACCATTTTTCACCATTTCACGGCCTTTTGTGATTTCGCCCATGTGAAGCCTCCGCTAGCTCGAGTAGGGAAGCGGCGGCGACGCCGGGAGACGCGCGCCCGAAGACGACAACGACAACGTCGCCGTAGTTACCACGACGACTATGACCTCGACTGAAGAATCGCAGCCAGTGACTCAACAAACCACATTGGTTTTGAGCGATGAGGTTATGGACTTTGCCGCCCAAAACCGAGACGATGAACAACCGCCCGGTAATTGCACCATGGCGTCCGCGCACGACAACGCGCATTTTCCTGCCAAAAAGGAGACTGACCACGCAGAGGAGGGTTGGCAGATATTCCAATCGCTCAGAGCAAAGAAGAAACAGGCAAAAGAGCGGAACGTACGGCAAGGAGGGGACTTCTCCGCCGACAGCAAGCTTACAGCAGGCAACCAGCCAGAACGCCGGGGTCGACCCGCGAGACGCAGGCCCCCACCCCTACCCAAGGACGATCTGAAAGTGGTCTTCCGACCTCACCAGGGACTGCCACTGAGGAATATGACCAGCCAAGCGGTTTCCGATGCAATAGTGGAGGCCTGCCGAGGAAAAATCAGATGAGACCAGTTCATTCTCCGCATCCAGCCGGGTTCCAACATAGCACTAGCGTCCACCCCGGATACGACCGTCGCAATGGCGATGAGGGGCGTCACGTCTTTGAAGATCAACGGAAGACTGCACCCGGTCAATGCCTACGTCACACCAGGCGAAGGAACCAGGAAAGGTGTCATCCATGGTATAGAGCCACACACTTCGTCTGAGACTATCAAAGAAAGCATCCGTTTTCGCACCCAGGGCGTGGAGCTGGTAGAGGCCCGGATGTTGGGAGACTCTCAGAGTGCTGTCCTTACTTTCTTCGGGGACGTGCTACCGAGATATATTTACTACAGAGGAGGTGAGAAGGAGTGTATTCCTTTTCGTAACACGGTCCAATTCTGCCGAGCATGTGGGAAAGTTGGCCGCCGCACCGATGTGTGCCCGCAGCCAGATTTGTCCACGTGCCGTACCTGCGGAGTGCGCAACCCAGAAGTAACCCACAACTGTACCCCGACATGCGCAATTTGCTCTGGGGACCACGTAACTGGAGACCGCAGCTGCCCAAAACGCCTCAAGCCTGTACGATACCAGGCAGCGAAACCACCCAAGAAACCACACAAACCAGCCCATCGCTGGTTCTCCTCGGAGGACGAACAATCGGAATGGGAGTACGGACGAGGTTTGACCCGCAGTAGCCGCTCAAGAACCCGCTCGCCATCGAACAACCGCACGGATCCCGGACAACCGGAGCAGCAGCGTCGAAGGTCCACGTCGAGGCCGAGACCAACCATAGAGGAGAACACGAAGGCGAAAGCCCATCCAAGAAACAAGTCACCCAGGGCATCCATGGCACAGAGCAAGCCACAAGCGAATCAGTTAAGCTGGGCGCAAGTCGTATCTCCCACTGCCAAACATACACCGGTTACACCACCGATCACGCAACACCCCGAGTACAAAAGGGTAGTAGATGAGAACAGACAACTCAAAACGGAATTACAGGAGGTTAAGTCTAGGATGGCACGCCTCGAGGCACTTCTTTTAAATCAATCGAATAACACTCCAGGCCCGGCGAACGCGCCCGCTGTGCAACCCACGACAACGCAGCAACCACAAACAGAGTCGATAGCGTACCTAGTACAGCAGATGCAGCTTGTATTTGCCAAACTGGGGCAGATGGAATACACCATCAGTGACTTAAGTCAGACGCAGAACCCTCGCAAGAGACCTAGTCAAAGTCCAGGTGCTCCCACCAGACAACCCAAAAAAGTCGGAACAGATTCCGAGAACACCAGTCATGGCTAGACACAGCAATAGTAAACAGACCGAACAAGTGGAAATTTGGCAGTGGAATTGCTGCTCATTGCGGAAAAAACTCGCCAATTTCACACAATTCATTGAATCGTCTCCAGTCTCTCCCGATATTATATGCATACAGGAGGTAGGCAAACACCAGGCAAATCTGAAGGAATATGTGTGCTATAAGAACCCGCAGTACCCACAAATAGCGACCTTCGCAAAGAAGGATGTGGCGCTGAGCATTAGCTATGCAGGGAACGAACCGATTCAACATCACGTAATCACGGTCTGGCCTCGAAAACGCGGCCGACCGAAAACGGTGATAGTCAATGTGTATAGCCCTCCCAGAGAGAAACACGACGACTTCGAGAATATACTAGTGCACGCCTTGGGCCTTCTAAAAGGAAAGGACCAACTTATATTTCTGGGAGACTTTAACGCACAGCACGCTAATTGGGGCTACGGCAAAGAGAACCCCAAAGGCATAATGCTAGCGGACCTAGTAGAAAGATACGGCCTATACCAGCTTACACAGCCAGATCTCCCCACACGCATCAGTAATAGTGTATCAAAAGAGACGTCGCCAGATCTGACATTCACAAACATCGCAAGGAACATGAGATGGACGAATCTAGGAGAGAATCTTGGCAGCGACCATTATATTTTGAGTATATCGCTCAGTGCGGCCAGGATAAGGAGGGTGAACGGGAAAGCTAAAATCTCGGACTGGGTGAAATTCCGCGAAAAGCTAGACATTCACGGAGAACTGAACGACGTCAGCACATGGACAGCAGAAATCAAAAGGGCACACGCGAGGATAACTAAGGAAATTGAAACAAACGCTGACACTCCGGCGGTCGATAGACACCTACTTCATTTGTGGGATGCCAGAAGGAGCCTCACCAAACGTTGGAAGAGACAAAAACTTAACCAAAAACTGAAAATACGTATAGCCCAGCTAGCACAGCAAGCTAATGAGTATGCGCAACGTTTGTGTGACGCCAACTGGAGACAGTTTACTGACTCGCTCAGAGGAACACTGAGCACTAAGAGGACATGGCACATTTTGCGAAGCATGATTGACTCCGGAGGCACAAAAACAGTGACGAACAGGACACTCAAGACCCTTGAGAGCGAGTTTAAAGGTGACGATATCACGCTAACAAACATGATCAAGGAGATTTATGTCGGGCACAACCTTACCACACAGCTGCTACACACCAAATACAAAGGAATACAGCAACCCGACTTAGACGCACCCATAACCTTGGAAGAAGTATACGCGGCGGCTCAATCATTTCGGAAAAACACCGCTCCAGGAAAAGATCAGGTTAGCAATGCCATGATCAGAAACCTGAGTGACGCAGCGCTAACACAAATCGTGGACTTCTTTAACGAGAAAGTCTGGAGTGAGGGCGGAGAACTCCCAACAGAATGGAAAGAGTCTAATATCACCCTAATACCCAAGCCGGGTAAACCCAGGAGTATCCATAACCTAAGACCAATTTCGCTGACGTCATGCGTGGGCAAGTTGTTTGAAAAAGTGATCTTAACCAGACTATCCAACTATATAGAGACACAAAAACCTTCTACCCAGCAACATGTTCGGCTTCAGGCCACACGTATCACCTCAGGATGTGTTCCTCCTTCTGAAGTACGACGTCCTGCACCCAATCAGAGGCTCGAGTGACCATTTTATACTGGCGCTCGATATCAAGAAAGCTTTTGACACGATCTCACTTGACTCGATCATGGAGGGCCTGGAGTCCATAAACTGTGGCCGCCGCATATACGCGTACGTTAGATCATTCCTGACGCACCGAACGGCGACAATAGGTTTGGGGTCGACTAGGTCCGACACTTTTGACCTCCCGAACAGAGGCACCCCGCAAGGAGCTATCCTTTCTCCTATCCTCTTCAATGTGGCCATGCGTAAGCTCGCCATTGAACTACAGGAGGACCCAGAATTAGGCATCACTATTTACGCGGACGACATTACCATTTGGACGCGAAGAGGGTCGTATGCGGAGAAACAAGACACACTACAAAGAGCAGTAGACAAGATACTGGCTTTCACCGACGGAGCAGGGATGAAATGTTCGCCTGAGAAGACCGAGCTGATCAGAGTCAGGGCTAAATACGCGAGAAAGAACGATATTGTACCAATAACCATCCACCTTGATGGACGTCCCGTTAGGGAGGTGAAAACACTGCGCATGCTGGGAATGTGGGTACAACAGAACGCAGGCACAACACACGCCATCCAAAAATTGAGAGGAACAACAGGGAACGTAGCCCGTATGATAAGAAGGATAGCTAACAGTAAAGATGGGCTAACTGAAGTAGAAACGATCAGACTGGTCCACGCCTTTATAATTAGCAGAGTGACGTACACACTCCCGTACCAAGCACCAACAAACCAGGAGATGAAACAAGTTAATACAATCATAGGAAAAGCCTTCAAGGCAGCGCTTGGCATCCCCGAAAGTGCTAATAACGAGAAAGTCGAGAGACTAGGCCTCTACAACACCTTTGAGGAATACGCGAGCGCGGTCCTCATAGCTCAAAGAGAGCGGCTCAGCTCAACGAACCAGGGACGTGCAGTTCTAGGAAAGCTGGGTTTCACACCGCGACCACTGTATTGCGACTGAGGATACAGTGCTACTGGACAGGGACACGAGATCTCATATCACGGTGGCACCAATACCAAAGAATATGCACCCAACATACCATGCCGGTAGAAGACGAGCACGAGCTGTAACCCTGCGGAATCGTTTTGGGAAAGGTTCTGCCGCGTACTACACAGACGCTAGCAGAGCCAGTAGAGAGACTCACACGCTAGCGGTTACCCAACAACAACGCATCATAACGGCCACAGTCGTAACTCGATCCACGTGCGCGGCCGAAGCGGCTGCAATAGCCATGGCCATTGCAGACGCGGAACACAGAAACGAGTCGGCAGTCATACTGTCCGACTCGCAGACGGCATGTCGGCTGTTTCTCAATGGAACGGTACCAAAAATGGTACGCAGAATTCTGGGACAAACCTTGAAAGAACACCACGACATTATCTGGTGTCCGGCTCACGAGGGCTTGGAAGGTAACGTGGCGGCAGACCGTATAGCTCGAGGATTCAACAACCGAGCTGCGGCCGGGCCTTGCGCGGAACTTCTTCCAAGCACTCGTGATATTCTACTACAACAACGGGAGGAACGCAGAGTCTATGGTCATCCACACAAGGCCCTTAACAGACAGCAGAGTAGGGACTGGCGGCGCATTCAAACAAACAGCTTCCCTAACCTGCATCAACTCAGTAAAATAAGCCCAACAAGATTTCTGGACGTCTGTCCATGGTGTTCCAACAAACCCACACTACAACATATCACATGGGAATGCCTGGAAAGGCCTTCACATATTACTAGCCCGTACATAACATCACAACCACTCATGTTAAATAGGCAGTGGGAGGCATGGCTTGCGGACGAGGGAAAGGAGAGCCAAGTGGCTCTCCTGGACCAAGCCCAGCGAGCCGCTCGCGCCAGTGGAGCCCTGGACTAAGGGCCCAACCACGCTCGCCTAATTTTCTTTTCAAATAAAGTTTATTCCTCCTCCTCCTCCTGGCCGATTCGTCTTTCGCTGATTGGCCGCTCAAAGTTCCGTGTGTTCGTCCAATTGGATGCCTTTTCCTTTTATTTTCTCTTCTTGCGCCGCGTGTTCAGGTTCCGGACGCTCTTCGACATTTTCGTCTTCCAGCCAGCACGGAATTCGCCTCCGCTCGCGCATTGCTTGTCGTCTGCTTCTTGTTTGTCTCCAACCACCGCACCGTGTCGCGCACTCCACACACCACAGTTGTGTACTGAAAAATGCCCTACGCAGGTTTTCATTATTTTTCAGTCACTAACCATAGTGATGGGGGAGCGGGACTATTGTATTTTTTTTTCCAAAACTAAAGACTATGATGCAAGATTTCAAATAACGTTTGCTTCGAAGAACTGCTTTCGAAGAAACTGAATTGCTTCGTAATTAATACGGCAAAACTGAAATTGACGAGTGCACTACAAAGTTTGCGATGTCAAGTTTGAACTGCAATCCTCAATTTGATGTTGTTGCATTCGCAGGCAGTTGTAAAATCGGACTTATCGCGCAATCCCTGGTCCGTATACTTTTGCTCACGGGTGTACGTGTCAGTCAGCTCCTGATGGCTCCTAAACGATTCCCAACAGTATACCGGGTGTTTCATCAAACACTTTCATTTTTTTTAATTGCCTGCGGCAGATAGCACAATTCTAGTCCGTGAGCTGGTCTACTCGAAGAGGCGAACATTACTTGCAGAAAAAAAGATATGCATAGTCGACTATTACCAAAAAATGACTAATTAAGTTTTTTAGCGATTTACCTACGGCACATATTGCAATTTAACAATTCTATCGGGGGAGTTCTCAAGGCGGATCCACTTGGAGCGAATTCTCAGGATGACACCTGTTTCGAGATGTTAATTCCCGAACGTTGCGGAGAAATCTATTGGCGTTCCAGTTACTTTTGTGCTTTGATACATAAATCGACGTCTTCTTAAAAAAGTAAGTGTAACTACTATGCATTTTTACCGCATGTTAGACGGCGCATATCTCGTGAATGACGTCATCTGCACAATTCTTTTCAAGTGGATATCCCTTGCAGTCTCACCCGCTAGAATTTGTAAATTGCAGTACGATCCATAAGATAATTAGATAAAAATATAACTAGTTAAAAATTTAACTTGTGAATTTTGTTAATTATTTGGTTAAGTATACCATTTTTTGTACCAGTTATGTCCGCCTCATCGAGTAGATCAGCTCATCGACTGTAATTGTGCTATCTGCCGAAGGCAATTTAAATTTCTTTTATGGAAGTGTTCGCTGAAACACCCGATATTGAAGTTCAGTACGGACAAACCGAAGCGTTGAAGCATTTCATCATGTGTTGTGCGGTAAGTGGTTGCAATAAGCTACATTTCCACAATGCGTGGGATGTGCGTAATATTTTATGTCTTTCCGGCGTCATGCTTTGGTTTGCATAAAAAAAGTAATCTTTATTATTCTTAAATATGAAATCACACACTTTACGAAATCATTAAGGGACACACCAATGACATCACAACGATGATGATGACATGACAAACACTTGAGTGACGCTTAACAAGGCGAGCACGCATGAGTCTTAGGATCGCGTTGGACTCTCTAAACCTATCGAGGCATTGACAACTCCTAAATACTGTTCGCAGTCAGTTAAGAGAATTGATGAAGTAGTCCCTAGAGCATGAGTTTTGTGTGTACTATGCGTGTCTCGCACTGCAGCTAGATTTCACCCCACTAAATCTTCTCTCGACGCAGTTCGTCGAGGTGGACCTTTTTCTACACGAGTACTGGTACGACTTTCGACTCAACGGCCGCGCCAAAAACAAGGTCATCGTGGACCCTCGCTGGTACCCAGAACTGTGGACGCCCGAGGTGTACTTCAAGAACTCGGCCGACGGCCGCCTGGACAAAGTGATCTTCCCGTACGCCTACGTCACGCTCGAGCCGTCCGGCCACTTTTTCCTGGCTGCCCGCGTCTCCCTCAAGCTGGCCTGCAACATGGACCTGAGCAGGTTCCCACATGACAACCAGTTCTGTGACATGCAACTCAGCAGCCGTGAGTGGACGACCCTTCTAGGCTTGCCTTTCCTTACTTCCCTTCTCTTACTGAAAATGGAAGAGCTAAAGGCCACCGAGCCTGCAGAGGCTCTAGCTAGGCTTAAAGGGGCCTTGAGACACTTTTTTTAACATAGTAAGAAAACGTTGCTGATCTGTCGTTGAAGCGGCTGCGAACATGTGAGCCAAATATTACTGTACTGCACGCAGCAGGGAACTTACAATATCGTATCAACAACAGCAAAACAATTGCTTGCTCTTGCTTCCACAATGTTGTCATGCGGTGTCAACGCAAGCAGCTGGACTCACCAACACTATTGTTTGATTATTGGTCACGATAGTATTCTCAGGATTATATAATAGTTAATATATAGTTATATAAATAATAAAAAACATATGTCTGCGATATCGAAAACGCAGAACAAATCATTTCATCTTGGGCATGGCGTGTTTGCGCACAACAGTCGCGCGTAGCTGCGTCTGCTGCGCATGGGCCTCCCAGACAGCAGCGGTCTGCTGCATAGCGTAGTCTACCGCGGTTGCCATGGTGTGCCGTGACGAATCGTTCCGCCGGCGCGACACTCAACTTTCGGGCGGAGTTAGACCCCCTTGGCTTTACCTTTGTACTCCCAGCGCACTGGCGCAGATGATAGGAGAGGTAAAGTCGGCTATCGGTGCTATTCGGAGGATGCGAAAACGTTTTGCCGCGTGAGATTCGGGAGACGACGTCCTTAATGATGGAGGCCATTCTATGATTAGTTAGAGTTTAATACCAGATACAGTTCTCAATAAATTTTGCGCACGCAATGCACCCACACATGCAAAATGTTGCGGCCCAATTAAAGAAATATCATTGATTTTGCTGTAGAAAGGCGACTATTCCCTGAAAAATAATTGTATTTGCGAAATACCGGTGCCCCCTAAACCACTTTTTAGGTAGCGTATGAACTCAAAATCGAGGTATATCAAAACGAACTCCACCTGTTGCGGAAGAGCCTGCTGTTCCTTCTTTAGTGCAGAATGCACAAATTCAATCGTTGTGCAGACCGAAGATGGCCCAACTCTTACGCATATGGTGGCGTGCCACACGACGGGGTATTGATCCTTAACTCTGTTTAACCTAGCTGTGGTTGGCCTTCCTTTATTTATCAATATGTGCTGACAGTGTTTGTCTTCGGCGGCGGCACATCTTTAAGTGGGCGTAAGAATTCAGTGGGCAGCCACGCTAACTTGTTCATACTTCCGCAAACAAGACCTTACTGTCTCCACCGAAAAATGCGCTTTTACGCGGAAACCCATTTAACCGTGCCCTGCTTTTATCAATTGCCAGGCTATTGCTTCTTAGGTATTATTATTGACTAGGACCTTTCATGGAGCCGCCACTGCATCTGCTTGAAGCGGAGACTAATTTGGATTGTCCATGTCATGAAGCCCCTGTGCGGAAAAATCTGGGGCACCTGTACACACCACTGTTTCACAGGTGTTTCACAAGCTGTACACACCACTGTTTCTTGGCGTTTTACGATACAGCTTGCCAGTTTTGGCGAACACATGCATGCAAAACAAATATTCGCACCCTCCATAGTTTGCAAGGTCAAGCTCTGTGCACGTGTCTTGGACTGACTGTGTGCCTTGACTCATGCAAAATCATGTTTGTAAGAGACCGCCTGATTTCAGCATACGTCCCGATGACAACCTCAGAGCTCACATTGGACACTCCTGTCGCGTCCACAGTCACTATGTTGCTGCTATGCCGGCAAAGAGACATTAACCCAGATTTTCAAAACTTATTGCGACTCATCAAGGCTGCCTGCCATGGGGCTTTACACCAGCAGCACGACCGCTGTTACCAATGGTGCCACCACTGGGACCAGTATAGTTATCAGTCGTGCCTACGACAGCCACAAGTTCGCCTAACAATTCAGGGAACTACGAAGTTCAACAGTGGCTCTACGATTCAACAGTGGCTCTACGATAGTTGCCATTGTCATTATTGAACGATAATATGGACAAACTGGAACATTTACACCGATGGAATTGTCTCATCCGTAAGCTCCACAGCTGCCGTTGACATCCCGTCCTTACAAGCCACAATCAGGTTCAAGGTGCCCCGCGTGACGACATTCTACGGCAACAGAACTTGCGCCCTACTTGTTGCTGTTATTAACATCGTACAAGCACAACCTCGAAAGTCGTTTTTTTTGTGGCTATTTTTTTGTGTGAAGGCAGCCCTTCAGAGTTGAGTCAGGTTTACGACGCAGGATCAATGAACAATTTGTGTTTGAGACAAGAGTTCTCCATCAAGCCCTCACGAAGGATCATGACGTCATCTTGCAATGGCGACCGGGGCACTGTGGCATCGTCGGTAACGATCATGCTGATGATGCCACCCCTTGTAATTTGTAAACATAGGCACACTGACTAAATTAACTAGCATGGTGTCCCGCGTGCACAAACAAACATGAACGCAACGCACTCGACGACCGCGGAAACTCGCTTTCAAGATGCTGTAGTGAGTAAGCGTGGCGACAGCAGCGAACGAATTGACCTTCGTGCTGCCGCTCGCATGAACGCGAACTAAGCCGCGGAAACGCAGCGCAGGGCGTACTTTGTCCCCGCCGCAGATGACTTTCAAGATACAGCGGCCCGGCGTAGAACGCACCCCCCCCCCCCCCCCCCGCTACCCTCCCCCGGAGGTTTGCGGCCGCTGGAGCCGCCCGATTTCAAACGCGTCTCCCTCCCTCCCTCCAGACCCTCCCACCGGAGCCTCGCGCGCGACTGGAAGACTGTGCGCTTCCTTCCCGCTTCCCCCCTTGCGTGGGCGAGATTGAGCCGGGATCGCCGGCTCACCCTCGCGCGCTTTCACTCGCACGTACAGCATTCGGCGCACGGCGACTATTTTATCGCCCTTGGACTTCATACGGAACCTCACGGCGACGGCAGAAATGCGCCCGGAGTGTCCACCCGTAAAATTGCTATCGCCATTGTGTGGTAAAAATTAATCTGGAATTCCCACACTACGGCGCGTCTCATATCATACCGGGGTCCTGATTCATGGAATCCCAGAATTTTATAAAGCTTTAGCATTAAGCAAGATACACAATTTCGCCCCTATCGCACTGTGGCTTTCGCGGCTGGGTAGCTCATGCCTTCCCTGTTTATCTTATTGGGAACAGTTGCTCGAATTTGTTTTCCATCTTTCCAACGCCAGCTGTGCGGGTAGTAGCGCTTCACGGTATTCGGACCGAGCCCGAGACCTCTCCTCGGTGTTGCTTGGGCCACAAGTCATGTGACAGGGTGACGCCTTCATGAGACTGTATACGGTCGTATCAGTGTTAGTAGCGCTCGAGAAAGTGCAGAGTCTGCTGCAATATAGGTAATTTGCTTTTTGAGCCCACCGTGATGGTTCGAAAACTTGTGGCATCCAAAATCGAAAAATCGGCGGGTATTGAATTGTTCGCGCTCTATGGTTTGTGGGAACTATTGCGTGCCCCATGCAACGGTTCTCGCTGCACGCGATTCCTCGTGTCGGGCGAGTGCTTTGCATGTATACGTGATTGTTTCGCAGAACTTGATGTCTAAAAGGCGTGGGACACGCACGGTTCGTGGAGGGCCGAGAAGTGTAGACGTTGACACCACTGTGCCCCTACAGGCTCAATGCAGACAACTGCCGCGATTTTCTCGAATGCTGCTCTTTCAAGACTCTCTGGCAGCTCTGAAAGTGCGCTGCAGGTTCACTGTATTTAACGCCGGCAATGCAATGTCTCTTGCTTTGAAGGCGTAGCCTTGTTTGGCAACGCTTCCCTGTTTGGCGCGGCTGCTGGCTTCTGCCTGCTGCTGGGTAGCTAATTGTCTCGACAGATATGTTTGTGGATATATATCTAAGCGCAAGTATCGGCGAACGGGCTCACATAACCCCTGTATGCTGACCGATAAAGTAGTGCGAGTAAGCGCACCTCTGTTCTGGGTAAGGAAAAGTAAATTGCTACATAAAACCTGAACATACAATGTCGGCTCACCGCTGTCTAGACCTAAAGCACGCCGAGCGTTTAATGTAACAGCGCTATATATCCAACGGATTCTTTGATTTAATCTACTTTCTTTGACTTGGTCACCTGGTATGCGCCACTTGGCGTGTGCCCGTTCTAGCCCGATCGTTCAGAATGAGCACGTGATACTGTGCCGCAAAACATACGGAATCTTTAAATGTAGCTAGATAAGTGTAGTGCTCCTCTGTGCCTACACCCGTCGTCGGTATCCTCTCCTTCGACAAGTGTCACACTTCGCCTTCGTTCTCGTCACATCGCTGCGCAGACGCGTTCGTGTCTCAGTGTGCATCTGCCTGATTTGTATTGTTTTTCTCTGTCTTTCTCTTTCTGTCCACTCACCCGTTCTTGCCGTGCGGAGTACCTAATCTGCGCTGCCTCAGGTTTACCTTACAGCCTTCGTCTACTTCCCTTCTCTCTCCCTGATGCTTTTATCGTCAAACGAATATGACCTTACATTAACTTACGCGTGTGCATTTTGTACGGCCTTTATCTGTTTTGATTTTCAATCGTTCATTTTTATGCGTGTTGTACAGTAAAATATACACACAATATGTTTAGATCGAGAGCCCATGGTTATAGTTGGGAGCCTAATACAACACAGCTTTATCCTTCCCTCCCCCCCCCCCCCCCCCCTTTCGTGCAAGCTAAGTATGGTTTCGTCTGTGGTGTGCATGAGTGTCGTTGTGGCTTTGCGTGCCTGATTAATTTATTATGGCTTGAAAAAATGGCAATAAGTACACTATGTTGCCGGCTTCTCCACAACGTTGAATTCATAGTTAAAGTATCTTAACTATGTAGTAGAGTAGCCTCCATTACATTTCTATTTGTCTACGGTTATTAAAAATAAAGTTGTTTGCTACTACTATGGTTATTAAGCAGCAAGACAAGCTTTATTTTAAACTGCCTTCTCAGAAGGCCATGTTATAACACCCTCCGGTTGAGTTGTGAAGTTAGCTTACAGACGTTTGGTCTGCCGGGGTTTGTTGCTGTATTTTTCATGGGACACACCGAGATGTATTATGCAACTACAAGGGAAACACTGGTCCACTGGCACGACTCGAGACGGAGGAGCACATATTTTGTTCAGTGTTCTTGCATGCGTGCCAGCTTCTGAGCCTGTATTGCCCGTGGCAAAGTTTGTAAGTTTCTGATGGAGTGTGCACATACAAGAAGCCTGTGCGCCTTCCGCCCGTGGTAATCAGATTTGCTTCCGACGTGGCGAGGAAATACATTGTTCCCCCGGCGCCGTCCGAGTGCACGGAGGGAGGCGCTGGGTCTCCGTAGAGGACGGCAAGTTATTTATTTCTTATGCATGCGTTCAGCTTTGGCGCGCGAATATGCTTCGAGCACGTTCTTGTAGGAGGCGTGCTCTTTTCGCAGTGCGCCTGACGGCATAGAGCAAGGTTATTTCCCGGCAATGCGATCTCGCGGAGACGCGGATTGCTCAACGAAGCGCTTAAGTCTTTTCTCTTGGCGAGAACAGAGTGGCGTCGTCGCTCTTTGGGTGAGAGCCGCTTTACTCTAGCTTCGCTGGTTCATCAGTGATATTGGAAAGGCGCATATACTTGCTAAGAGTTTGTTAAGAACGATCTTGGTTATACAGATCCCAAAATTAAGGGTCTTCTCCCAATGCTTTTGTTAGGTTGGTTGGTCGGTCATTGAAAACGCTGGGCAGAAGAAAACTATCGTTGACTCGGGGCAAAGTTCGAAACTATCGTTATCTAGCCAGATGATTTAAACAGTAAACTACGGCGCTTTCATTGAAGGGACGAAATATTATACTAGGATGCTACACAGTTCTTATTAGGCAACAGCAGCGTAGCAACACAATTTTTATGAGCGGCGTGCTCGAAAAATTAGACATGTCACTTTGAAAGTGTTTTGCGTTGGACTTGAGTCTCATCTACCTAGTCTAGCTACCTATCAGACGATGTTTGCTAAATTTGAAACGACCTCTTTATACTATTTGAACACAAACGAAAACAGTTGACTACACTTGAAAATGCCTAATGTCGGCAGACGTTTCTTGGTTTCAATCGTTGCTGGGTTTTTCTGTTATTATTTCATCGGAAAAGGGCAATGCGTTTACTTACATTGTACATTTGAGTGACTTACGTGTGATTTGTGCTTATGTAGTTAAACAAAATCTCGGCAAGGCCCAATAGTCGTCAGACAACGGTTATTTCATCTCGCTTATTCCCCCGTCTTTCATCTGGAGGAGATGCTTATAGTAAGAAATATGTATATTGCTTAAAAAATGACCCGCAATATTCCGACGGAAGCGCTCAAGTCGAACTCAGAATAAGCCAACCCGAATGGTAGCTGAGGAAAATGGCTCTAGGAAGGAGTTTATGGTGCCGGAAGATGACTGCAAAGGGGCCTCAAGCACCAGCCTACCCTAGGGCGTGATCGATGGGGCCATTCGCAGGATGGTGTCACGACTCGTCGGATGTCACAAGGGAAAGAATGGTGTGAATGGCCCCGGACCGAATATGAGTTCCTCAGACAACGGCCGGTTGCGAAGAGGAGCCAAGTTTTCTTTATTTCGATCGCTCGTTTCTGCGTCCGCAGTTGTCGAATCTGGCGAAAGAACGTGCCCATTTTTATGGTCATCAGTGTCGCTGTTGCGAAGACACGCTTTTAGAAGATGAAAGCAGTCTTTAAGCGGATGCTCCGGCTGAGCCGAATGCGACCGTATTTTTTTATGTGGGAATGCTCCTATTTATTCTATACGAAGAAAACGATGAAAAGCGATCGACAGCCTTGAAAGGGACTAACGGAAGATGCGCCAAGCAAAGAAGTGAAGTCTTTCAGGCAACCATCGGTCGTCACCCGCCGTGGTGGCGTCCTGCTAAGCACGAAGGCATGGGATCAAATCCCGGACGCAGCGACCGCATTTCGAGGGGGTTGAAATGCAAAAAAAAAAAAAAAAAAAAACGCCCGTGTATCCTGCATCGGATGCATGTTAAAGGTTCCCCGATGATCAAACTTGTTCCGGAGTCTCCCGTTATGGCGTGTCTTATGATCGTATCGTGGTTTCGGCATGTAAAACGCCAGAATTTTAATTTAGCCATCGGTTATCGTGCGAACAGACATTGAAATGACTTTTTTGTAATGTTGATGCGAAGTTAAAGCAGAAGCTGTGCACATTTAAAATATGTATATTATTTGCGGCACTTTATATTCGAACTCGCTTCGCTTGTGTAGTTGCCTTTTCAATATACAAAACGTGTGTTCGTACTCAGTTCTTTCTTACTACAAAAATTGCGTACGAAACGGCGAAATGGACGAGTGGTGACGCGCCTCTGGTAGTTCATCAGCTCGGCGTGACGCCATGAATATTGTCAAAGGCTGTTTTGTTTCATTTTATGTTTTAAGAACAACAAAGGACTGCATAGTACCGCAAAAGAACCGAACGCTCATACTAGGACATTTCTTTAACTTTTCGCGCTCCAACAGAACAAAAATAAGGCCTGATCTTGGCGCGAAGTAATAAAGTACAAGAAATACAAGAAGTGGAATATATTGGATTTTAATCTGTACGCTTTTAACAAGCTTTTCCGACCACTTCGATTGAAATAAATTTACGTGGGAATTCTTGAGCAATCAGAACGAATTTAGAGGTGTTCATTAAATCAACGCACCTTCGTCATTGGCACAATGTGCCAAGTCACTTCTGGTTCTTGACAAACGTACGAGGCATTCGGTTCGCTCTTTTTATTCTCTTGACGCAGTGGTCCACCCTAGGGAGCAGGTGATACTTCACTGGAAGGCCTTCCGCATCACCAAGAACCTGTCTCTGTCGCAGTTCAAGGCTATCTACGTCGGGCACGGCGATTGCACAAAGTCATTCGACGTTGGTGAGCACTCTCCACTTTGTGTTTCTACAGCACCCGTAAGGCGTCATAACAAGGCATTGCTTTGACATGAGTAATATTAATCCACTAGTTCATGTAGAGCGGCAACCGTGTTATCTTGCTGACAAGCAAAATTAGCGCAAACAAAAAGACGATGGGGGAAGAAAAGACAGAGAAGCGCTTCTTTTTACTACTCTTCGGCAATGCAAGACCAGCTAGCTCAACACTTAATTCTAAACTATAGTCTCACCTGGCGTTTCGCAGTCTCAGTACTTATGGTTAAAAGAAGGCCTTTCATAACCACAGGAAAAACATTTCTACAACAGCGTAATTGTCTAGCCTAAATGTTTTTGTTTCTTTCTTTCTTGTGTACTTACATTTATGTGCACGGTAAAAAACCGCAGAAGCTCAAAATTATTCCGGAGTCCCCCATACCGATGGGCCTAATGATCGGATCGTGGCTTTAGCACGCAATTCCCCAGAACGTAATGTAAAATTAAACTGGCGTAAGTGGTCCGACGCCGGGAGAAGTCGTGTCGAAAATAGGTTAGTGCGTGTTTGGCGCTTAACACAAATATAGAAAAAAATCATGCCGTCTACAATGGTAACTAAGGTGTAATCATGGAAACAAAACATCAATAAAAGCTTATGCATTTCGAAGGAATGCTTTCGTGCAGATGCTAAATTAGAAGACTTGATATTTCAGAATTATGTCGGAGAAATGATTCATGAATCACAATCATCATAAATCAGAATCGAACTGCGCGCACATGAAGAAAATTCCCAGATTGCCATTGGGTATCACCGCTGGGAGCTTTCACAAGGCCTTATGATTTAGATGAACCGAGAGAAATTGTTTATATACTCTGTGTTTGCTACTGTGTGCATTTTAACTCTTTAAGCACCAATATAACTCCAGAAAAACGTACCATAAACGTACCAAAGCGAACTAAAAAAAGTACCAAAAAACGTATTACAAGACGTAACAAAAGTTGCTCCTGAAGGCAGCCTTTTCAACAATGCGGACCGCAACTTGTCTCTGCGTTGGACGCAGACACATCGGGCAGAAGGAGTGTGACTCGTCGTTAGCGATATTGGTACAACCTCGCATGACGAGTATACAGTTCGGGATTTGGGGTTAAGGGTTAATCTGTTCTGTGCGTCTGTGCTAACGCCGCCGGCCGTCGCCTTCTCTGCGCAGGCACCTTCAGCTGCCTCTACGGCCGCGTCGAGCTGCGTCGTCGCGCCGGCTACTCATCAACAAGTACGCGCCAGCACGGTCATCGTGTTCATGTCGTTCGCGCTTTCTGGATGCCCTGCGAGGCGCTTCCGGCTCGCGTCACACTCAGCGTCACCTCATGCTCAGCTTGGTGACCGCTCAGTACAATGCGCACATGCCGAGCGTCTCGTACGTGGTGGCCATGAACGTGTGGATGATCATAAGCATTCTGTTCGTGTTCCTGGGCCTGGTCGAGACGGCGCTCATCGTCGCGTGCACGGCGAAGCACAAGAAGGGTGCCGAGCGCTGGCCGAAGCCCGTGCTCGTCGACTGGATCGCCAGGGCTCTGTTCCCCGCTGCGTTCCTCGTGCACTCACTCATCTACTGGGGCGTCTATGGCCGGGACTGATTGCCTACGCTAAGCCGCGAACGGATCGCTAAAGTGAACCACGAGGAGCTGTGGAGTTGCGACGGAGAATGCAGGAAGGTAGAGTGCTGGACTTGTAACAAGTATCCATTGCCTCGTCACAACTCTGAAGCTTTCCTCGTGGAGGTGCTTTTGTAAGTCAGTGCTAATGGCCTGGTCTCAACTTAGTCGCCTGTACTAGGTGCGCGAGAGACCATTCACGTTGAGTCTCGAGGAACGCCGGAGATATGCGGAAAGCGCAGGAGAGTGGAGCGGTTTTTGGCTGGCCAGGACTCGCAAGGTCACGGGTATTTATTTTTGCAGCGTTTGTCGTGCAGGCATTCACATAGTGCATTGCCAGCTATATGGTATTGGGAGCTTCTTCGTTTGACTGAGCCTGAATGAGGGCAAACATTATTTGAGGAATAGCTGACATGCTCCGGCAGGGGCTATGAAAGCTATCGAAGCATGGCGAGATTTATATTATTGCTAGCACGCATTGTGTAGCGTGCACAGCACCAAGTGGTGTTAACATAATGTGGTGCCTTTTAAAGGTACCTCTATTTATGCCTGAAGAAACAATGCAGATTTCGGTAAGGTGCAGGGCAGTGCGGGGCGCATTATGTTTACGCACCTACTTTATGACTTGACGAAAACGTGAAGGGTATGAACAGAAATAGTTGTATGAGAACTTGGCTAGTACGCTGTGACAAGTGTCCGATCTCTGCTGCGTTAAAGAATCATTCCACCTTTGCTGGAGGTCTGTCATTGTTCACGTACTAGCTTGTGAGGATGAGATAGGATAATTAAATCCAATTGATGAAATCTTTAAATGGCCTAATTGCACCTTAGCTAGACGACACCGGCAATACAGCTATGCCGTGTGGTGGTGTTGTGGACTTGCCTTGTTTCCGGATTATGAAAACATCTTAATAGAAACATTAATCTTTTGCCGCTCCTACGTATTTGACTGGCTCGACTATGCACCCGCACTGATTTGGCGGTTAGTCGCCCCAGTGTTTCTAGGTGACGTCTGGGCACTTAAATAACCAGTCATAGAAACAAAGAGGCCAAGATTCGCTATGCTGATGACTGGTACCTTTTATTCAATAGATCGCAACTAGTGATCAAATACGAGGAATGTTATATCTGAAATGCCCACGTTACACAGACAGGCCTATCGTCTAAGCGCCCTTTGGTCGAGGAGTGCATGTTGGTCTCTTTGAAACGAACTGAACGCATGGTTGTGACGTACTTCCAGTAGCGTTGAAGTTTAGCAGAGTACTGCTAAGTACTGCTAAGTTGAAGTATGCCATACACTCATGTCTGTGCTCTGTGCCCTCTTGAGCAAACACAGAGACTTAGCAGTGAACTGCGACAATATTCTTCGTATATTTTTTCCTTGTATTCAGTAGTTGTTTTAAAATGACTGCTTGCATTATGAAACAATAGTAGAACAAGGCTCGGGGGAGAGGGTTGGGGGCCTCTTATAGTTTATTCTTTTAAAGCAACGTTACATTGTGATACTGCGAAATTACTCTAGCCTTGTCTACAAAGCCATTATAGCATTGTCGTTCTCGGCGTTTCAGAGGTGTTCAGCTGGTCTTTTTATAACAATCGAAACCGAACAATGTGTAAACTCTTGCTAGGAAGAAATCAGCAGACAGAAATTGTCATAGCATGAAGGTCCTTGTTAAAGAGCACTTATACTATCAGTAGGCGTACTGCGTGGACATGAGCCCT